>NW_027101664.1:0-100000 GCF_035046505.1 Tiliqua scincoides
TGCCCCCCCCCCTCCAAAAAAAAATAAATTAAAATTAATTAATTAAAGATTAAAAAAAAATTAAAAAACCTCCAGTGAAAACAAGACAAGAAGAATTACAGCACAGAGTAAGTTTTATTAGGCTTGAAAGCAACGTGGAGTTATAGGGAGCTGTTTCTGATAAGCAGGTTGGAGCAGGATAAAGCACTACTTGAGAGTAAACAACTTGTCTTTGGGCAGGAAGAGAGAGGGAGACAAGGTGGTCGCTCTCTGGACTTCTAGAACCTTCTTCATCTACCGATTGAAATGAGTCGCCGTTTCGTGGACTCACAGCACAGTCCTATAGGGCTGCTTGCGTCACCATAATGCTGGTTACGACGTTGCAGAGACCCTACAAGGAGTGGGCTACCAGCGGCCACTTGGGATCTGCCCTCCAAAATGGTGGCGAAGATGGTGACCCACTCTGGGACCTGGCTCTGAAAGGGAGCGCAGGTGAGGTGGAGGGGGGGCTGGAATGGGACAGGATGTGTGGGTGGAACGGGGTATGTAGGAGTGTTCTGGACCATAAAGTTACCCCCTTTCTTGCCCCACAGCACGTCCCCTTCACAGTCAAAGGGCTGGTGCAGGTCTAAGGAGACCCACTAATGGTCTAAGGAGACCCACTAATGATCCAGAGGTTTAGGGAATCGATGTTCTTGAACCTCTCCCAAAGCTCCCGATCCCCCCCCCCCACTGTTTTAAAGTGCTGCCTGCACAAGAGGATGGGGCTGCAAGCGATGTTAGGGTCACTGCTGCTGTCTGCAAGAGGGTGCAAATGATCCTGGCAGAATTAAACATACAAAGAACATGAACACATTTCAGTTAGACACAGATGCATGGAAAAGAGATTGTGGCCTCATTTTCGTGGACACTGAACACTCCTCTCCTGCTGTTGGTGTAGGTTGGGCTCAAGAGATGTCAGCACCTCCAAATAGACTTCAGGGTGCTCCAGGGTGGATCCTTTGGTCATACCATAGACTTAGCAGGGGGGCAAGCAGACGTTGGGCCTACCCCGAGGTATCCTCCAAAGAGGTTTGGGGACCAGAGGTTTCTGCCGTAGGCGATTCCCGAGCCGCGAATGGCACAAGGAGTGTTGCCCCCCACAGTGGTCGGCTCACAGCTGGCGGAGAGGATGTGCCCTGGGATGGTCACGATGGAGGGGGGAGGCTGGATGACCACCTCGGATGGGGGGATCTGGTTGATGCCCGAAGGGATGACTCCAGCCAGGATGCCCAGGCTGCTCGATGTTCCAGCCAGGCCTGCACCGCCGTAGCCGTAGCCTAGACCGCCATAGCCAAGACCGCCATAGCCAAGACCTCCAAGGAACCAGCAGCTGGGTTTGCAGACCCTGCCGACCCAAACCCAACCACCGGGCTGGAAGCACAAGATGGGACGGTGCAGGACGGTCCGCAGTTGGCCATGGCTGAGCGATGGGTGAGTCTGAAAAGAAAAGAAAGAATAATCAACACGAATATTCTATACAAGAACTCTTCATTAGGAAGCTTCTTGTGAGGGGAGGACCATCACTCAGAGCATCCGCTCTGCAAGGAGAAGGTCTGAGGTTCAGGCCTTGGCACCTGCAGGTCTGTCCAGCAACAGCCCTTGAAAAGAGGGCACTTGCTTGACACTGCGGTTGTCCCTGCTTCTGCCCCAAGGTATCATGGGGATGGCACATTCTGCTGGAGATCCCAGGCACCCACAAAAACCTCAGCCTCTCGGGGTACTGCAGGGAGAAGGGATGACCCTTCAGCTAGTCGAGGGCTACACCGTCGCTTAGCCTTTCCGGCATGCAAGCCGGGATCCAAGAGGGATCCCTCCCTGCAGAACTTGGAACTGTCAAAAGAATTCAGAAGGAAGGATAAGTCTGCATTGCTGCAGAGATGGTGGAATCCCTACCGCCTAGTCTCTCAGTTGGGGAGCCCAAGCTGTGCCTGCAGAAGGCCTTGGGTAGCTTTCTCAGCATCTTCAGGGAGGGCCAGCTACCCCCTGGACAGGCAGAGAAGGTGTCTCCCCATCACGGGAACTGCAGCTGAAATTTTATGGAGACCTTGAGGCCCCACATACAACCTTAACCTCCTGGATTCCGTGTGGAGACGCCAAGGTCCCTTTCAGCTCAAGTTGGATGCAAGGGATCCCGCAGAGTCGGGCTTACCTCCCGCAGAGTCGGGCTTACCTGGTTCTCCAAGGAGCAGAAGGAACGAGAGAGTCAGGTGAAGCTGTTGGGGAGGCTGTCCAGGGTGCCTCTTTATATACCTCCAGCAGCAGCGCCGTCAGAGGCCCGGATGCAGCAGTCTCTGCCTGGAGGCCTTCATTACTTCCCGGCAAATTGGCTCTGCAGCGTCCTGCTCCCAATTATTTTAACCGCCACCGAGAGCTCGTTTGTTTTAATCAAGCCCCGGTCGGCTTCTCACAGTACTGCCTCTTCGTTCCAAAGCCCTGATCTTTCCCTGGGAACCTTCCTCTGGCTTCGACGTGGATCAAAGGAGCAAGGCCGGCTCTGTAGGTGGGTCTCACGTGGCACAAACCCTGGTTCAATCATGCTCTAACTTCGCTTTCCCAGGATAATCTCTTGTGTCCTCCCCAGCAAACCGCTTTCCCAGGACCGCTTCCTCCCAAGAGGGTCTCACCACCATATGCCATATGACAGCTAGGGGCAAATAGGTGGTCTCGGGGATTGGTTGTGGGTCATTCTGCAGACTAGGGGCTTCACACAGCAGCGTCACACAGACGCCAACCTCCGATTGCAACACCAGTTTTGACAATCGCAACAAGCCTTTCAGCATGAAACATACAGGGGCAATTCCTCTCCGGAGTCTCTGATACATTTTTCATGTATGTGCTGTTACCAAGGACAGGCTTCCCTCCACACACAAGCCTCAGCCCCCCATTCTTGACCAGAGGCCCTCCTCTGGATGTCCTTTACTAGGTATGAACGGCCAAGAAGGTGCTGATCGGAGGGAGGGCCTTTTTGGTGGTGGCACCTCTGATGTGGTAGTCTCTGATGATGTAGGCTTCCTGGGAAAGGGGCTTCCACATCATAAGAACATAAGAACAGCCCAATTGGATCAGGCCATAGGCCCATCTAGCTGGACTAGATGGGCCTATGGCCTGATCCAGTGGGGCTGATCATATGTTCTTATGTTCTTATGATGTGGAAGCCCCTTTCCCAGGAAGCCTACATCATTGCTAGCTTGGTCTTCTGGGCACCAGTCAAAGAGTTTGCTACTTCTCAAGATCTTTGGCCAGGATTTGTGACTGGTTTTCCTATCTCTTGCTAGAGATGGTGCTACTTGTTGTCTGCTCCTACAGTTTTGGTTGAGAGTGATGCAAAGATGCCCTTCTACATTTGACCATGTCACATGACATTATTATTTTTTTTTCGGAGGGGGTTGGAATTGGCACCTCTTGAGAACTTCCATCCAGGCACCGTCCTTGGTTATTCACTTGGTATCATCTCCAACATTTCTGAAACTTCAGGCATGGATGGGGTTTGAGGAGCGGATGCTGTTGGGGGCATGGCACGGGGTGGGCACGCAACCCGACGTCCGTGCTGGGCCCAGCTAGCAAGGAGACGATCGTCGCCAGTCTCCGCCTTCCTGGGTTAATCAAGCTAAATGCTGCCCATTAAACCTATTTCATCTGTTCACGTAGAGGAGACACATTTCATGTTTGAGCTCCACAAGTCAACACATCAGCAGTCTTTCTCATGACGCAGCACGTATAGGACTATATATCAAAAGAACAAAATCACAACCTCAAGTCCCACAAGGGTCATTTAGCAGGTTTGTCCGTGTTAATGAGCTATTATCTATAGACACTGTGCCTCCATCCAAGCTTCTCAAGTGTCCTCTTCCTCTCCTCCTTTCTCGGTGAAGTTCAGGTCTCCTTCCTCTCACCATTCCCCCTGCCCCATCCAAACCATGGCTTCCATCTTCCTCTCTAGGAAATCTCTCTTCCTGGAAGGTGCCATAAATGGGAGTCCTATCAGGAAGAAGGCACTCCGTCTCCTACAAAAGGGCACCTTATAGTCCAATCCTATGCATTCCCCCCCGAGCTGTGCCAAAAAGGCTTGTGCTACATCCTGAGTGCACAAGATGGGGTGGGGGGGTCAAGAGGACTGGGTGTTCAAGAGGATTGGCCCCTTGTAAACCTCCACCAGTGGATCCTTATGGGCTGTGCCACAGCTGCAAGGAGAGAACGAGGGCGTGCCAGGAGCGGAGGAAGATGATAGGGTGTCACCCGCACTGTATGCCACCCCTTCCCACATCTTAGGCTCCTGCCCTCCCCCCAACCCAATTCCCACCCCCGCCACAAGGCATATCATTGGCCCGGAAATTTCCTTCTGCTGGAAAACGTGAGTCTCCCCCACACCATTCCCTAGAGAGCCCCCCCCAAGTTAACAGGCCCCTCACGTGCAAACCTGCTCAAAGGGATGTCCCACTTGGTTGAACAAGCCTTATTTCCGCACCGGTGGACCAAAGGAAAGGAAGCCTTCTTTGTGTCTCAGCTGAAAACAGCAGAATCCTTTCATCAGAAACCTTTGGGGTTATTAAAGTAATTTGGGATGCGATTGAACCAGCACATTTGGACGGCGGGTAATTAAGTTGACGAGGGCAAAGGGGCGGCACTGAAGCAGCCAGGGTGCCACGGACACGGTATAAAAGGCTCCCGTCCCTCCACAGTCTCCCATCAGCTCCCTTTGCCTTCTCCTGCCTTCCCAGCGAACCAGGTAAGCTTGTCTCTGCCCTCCTCTCCCCGCTGAACTAAGACTAGGCTGAGAGTTTCCACCTCTGGGCTGTAGTGTGGACTTACTCTACCCCCTGAAGTACTTTGACAGTCCAGGCTTGCGCAGGGAGGGATCCAGCCTTGGCCTCCCCTCGGATCTCGGCTTGCATGCTGGGAAGGCCCAACTGGCTGAGGGGTCACCCTTCTCCTGATAGCACCCAAGAGGCTGAGATTCATGTGGGGGCCTGGGAATGCCCCATTCCCATGATCCCTTGGGGCAGAAGCAGCGCCACTGCCATGTCACACCAAGGGAGTAGAGATACATCCTCTTTCAAGGGCTATTGCTGGGCGGACCTGTGGCCTGAACCTCAGACCTTCTGTACGCTCTGTCCTTGACCAATGGTCCTCCCCTCGTAAGCATCATAAGGAAGAGTCCTTGCATGGAATATGGTTGTTGATGCTCCTTTGTTCTTTCAGACTCACCCGTCGCTCAGCCATGGCCAACTGCGGACCATCCTGCACCGTCCCATCTTGTGCTTCCAGCCCGGTGGTTGGGTTTGGATCGGCAGGGTCTGCAAACCCTGCTGCTGGGTTCCTTGGAGGTCTTGGCTATGGCGGTCTTGGCTATGGCGGTCTTGGCTACGGCTACGGCGGTGCAGGCCTGGCTGAAACCTCGAGCAGCCTGGGCATCCTGGCTGGAGTCATCCCTTCAGGCATCAACCAGATCCCCCCGTCCGAGGTGGTCATCCAGCCTCCCCCCTCCATCGTGACCATCCCAGGGCACATCCTCTCCGCCAGCTGTGAGCCGACCACTGTGGGGGGCAACACTCCTTGTGCCATTCGCGGCTCGGGAATCGCCTACGGCAGAAACCTCTGGTCCCCAAACCTCTTTGGAGGATATCTCGGGGGCAGACCCAACGTCTGCTTGCCCCCCTGCTAAGTTCTCAGGGACTGTCTACGCGGAATAACGTATGACCAGAGGATCCACCCTGGAGAGAGGGGCATGAATGTTCTGGAGGTCTAGAGCAGCCATCTTGTCTCCCTCTCTCTTCCTTTCCAAATATCTGTGCCAAGAAAGTGGTTTACTGTCATGTATCCTTGTGCTTTAATCTGCTTGTTGGAAATGGTTCCCTGAAACCCCTTTTGTTTTTCTTTTCTAATAAAACTTACTCTGCAGCATAATTCTTCTGGACTTCTGGTCTTGTTTTACTGGAAGTTGACTTGGCCATAAGGCCACTCATTTTTGGTCCATGATCTGTTTCCTGTGGTGGGCTAACTAGACCCATCTAGAGCACCCCAACATCGGGGACCCCTGGGAACCAGCTCTTGGCCCTGGTTCTAGTAGCCCCATGCTGGGGCTTTCCCTGGGGCAAGGAGAGAAATGTCCCCTTACCTTGGGGAGACCTCTGGAAGCTTCTCTTCCTTCACTGGATACAGGAGAGGCCGTTCTGGCACCACTGGACCACAGTGCCAAAAATTAGTTAGGATTGGGATGGGTCCCATGCATTTATTTGGTTTGTAAGCAGCAGCTGAAGTGGCTTACAAAGATAAAAACCATGCTTAAAACAAGTATACATACATACATACATACATACATCCATATTGGCAACCTTCAGTCTCGAAAGACTATGGTATCGCGCTCTGAAAGGTGGTTCTGGCACAGCGTCTAGTGTGGCTGAAAAGGCCAATCCGGGAGTGACAATCCCTTCCACACCGGGAGCAAGTGCAGTCTGTCCCTGGTCTGTCTCCCTGGCTATGGGCCTTCCTTCTTTGCCTCTTAGCCTCAGACTGTTGGCAAAGTGTCTCTTCAAACTGGGAAAGGCCATGCTGCACAGCCTGCCTCCAAGCGGGCCGCTCAGAGGCCAGGGTTTCCCACTTGTTGAGGTCCATCCCTAAGGCCTTCAGATCCCTCTTGCAGATGTCCTTGTATCGCAGCTGTGGTCTACCTGTAGGGCGCTTTCCTTGCACGAGTTCTCCATAGAGGAGATCCTTTGGGATCCGGCCATCATCCATTCTCACAACATGACCAAGCCAACGCAGGCGTCTCTGTTTCAGCAGTGAATACATGCTAGGGATTCCAGCACGTTCCAGGACTGTGTTGTTTGGAACTTTGTCCTGCCAGGTGATGCCGAGGATGCGTCGGAGGCAGCGCATGTGGAAAGCGCTCAGTTTCCTCTCCTGTTGTGAGTGAAGAGTCCATGACTCGCTGCAGTACAGAAGTGTACTCAGGACGCAAGCTCTGTAGACCTGGATCTTGGTATGTTCCGTCAGCTTCTTGTTGGACCAGACTCTCTTTGTGAGTCTGGAAAACGTGGTAGCTGCTTTACCGATGCGCCTGTTTAGCTCGGCATCGAGAGAATGAGTGTCGGAGATCGTTGAGCCAAGGTACACAAAGTCATGGACAACCTCCAGTTCATGCTCAGAGATTGTAATGCAGGGAGGTGAGTCCACATCCTGAACCATGACCTGTGTTTTCTTCAGGCTGATTGTCAGTCCAAAATCTTGGCAGGCCTTGCTAAAACGATCCATGAGCTGCTGGAGATCTTTGGCAGAGTGGGTAGTGACAGCTGCATCGTCGGCAAAGAGGAAGTCACGCAGACATTTCAGCTGGACTTTGGATTTTGCTCTCAGTCTGGAGAGGTTGAAGAGCTTTCCGTCTGATCTGGTCCGGAGATAGATGCCTTCTGTTGCAGTTCCAAAGGCCTGCTTCAGCAGGACAGCGAAGAAAATCCCAAACAAGGTTGGTGCAAGAACACAGCCCTGCTTCACTCCGCTTCGGATGTCAAAAGGGTCTGATGTGGAGCCATCGAAGACAACAGTGCCCTTCATGTCCTTGTGGAAGGATCTGATGATGCTGAGGAGCCTGGGTGGACATCCAATCTTGGGGAGAATCTTGAAGAGGCCGTCTCTGCTGACCAGGTCGAAAGCCTTTGTGAGATCTATGAAGGCTATAAAGAGTGGCTGTCGTTGTTCCCTGCATTTCTCCTGCAGTTGTCTAAGGGAGAATACCATATCAGTGGTGGACCTGTTGGCTCGGAATCCACACTGCGATTCTGGATAGACGCTCTCTGCAAGTACCTGGAGCCTCTTTAGTACAACTCGGGCAAACAGCTTTCCTACAACGCTAAGGAGAGAGATGCCGCGGTAGTTGTTGCAGTCACCCCTGTCACCTTTGTTCTTGTACAGCGTGATGATGTTAGCATCCCTCATGTCTTGAGGTACTCCGCCTTCTCTCCAGCAGAGACAGAGGATTTCATGCAGCTCAGTGACGATGATCTCTTTGCAGCATTTTAGGACTTCAGCAGGGATGCTGTCTTTTCCAGGTGCCTTGCCAAAGGCAAGGGAGTCCAGGGCCACGTGAAGTTCTTCTAGGGTTGGTTCACTGTCAAGCTCTTCCAGCACAGGCAGGCACTCAATGTTGTTCAGTGCTTCTTCGGTGACTACATTTTCTCTGGAATATAGCTCAGAGTAGTGCTGCACCCAGCGTTCCATCTGCTGCGCCCGATCCTGGATGACCACGCCTGTGGCAGACTTCAGAGGGGCAATTTTCTTCTGTGTTGGACCTAGGGCCTGCTTGATACCATCATACATCCCCTTGATGTTGCCCGTGTCAGCTGCTATCTGTATCTCGGAACAGAGCTGGAGCCAGTAGTCGTTAGCACATCTCCTGGCAGTCTGTTGGACTTTGCTGCGAGCAGTTCGGAGGACCTGCAGGTTGCGCTCACTGGGACAGACCTTGTATGCTGCTTGAGCTCTCCTCTTTTCCTCAATGACTGGTGTCAACTCCTCAGAGTGGGCTTCAAACCAGTCTGCCGCCTTGTTGGTCTTCTTGCCGAATATGGACAAGGCGGTGTTGTAAATGGTATTCTTGAAATGTTCCCATCTGTTGGATGCGTTTGCGTCGGCCGGGCCTGGAAGAGATTCCTCAAGCGCTTGTGCAAATTCCTCCACTTTTCTCTGATCCCGGGTCTTGCTGGTATCAATGCGAGGTCTTCCTTCCTTTTTCGTGTGATACAGTCGCTTTGTTTGCAGTTTCACTCTGCTGCACACCAGGGAGTGGTCAGTGTCGCAGGCAGCACCATGATAACTGCGTGTGATCTTGATGCTGGGAAGGCTGGAGCGTCTGGTGAGGATCAGGTCGAGCTGGTGCCAGTGCTTTGATCTTGGATGTCTCCAAGAGACTCTATGTTGGGGCTTTGTGTTGAAGAACGTGTTGCTGACACAGAGACCGTGATGACAGCAAAACTCTAGCAGGCGTTGGCCATTTTCGTTCATCCTCCCAGTGCCAAACTGACCTAAGCAAGTGGGCCATGAACTGTTATCAGCACCAACTCTAGCATTGAAATCGCCGAGGATGAACAATGGCTCTTTTACAGGGATTTTCTTGACAGTGGTGGCCAGGTCATCATAGAATTTGTCTTTGGCTTCTGCTGGAGACGACAGAGTCGGTGCATAAGCACTGATGAGAGTGATAGGTCCTGCTGATGACTGGAGCTGCAGGGACAAAATTCTTTCACTTCCCACAGTAGGTGGGATGATGGATTTCAGCAGGGTATTTCTGACCGCAAAGCCAACGCCATGTTCCCTGGTTTCGTTTGGTGGTTTTCCCTGCCAGAAAAATGAGAAATTTCTCTCCTTGACAGATCCGGAATCTGGCAGCCTAGTCTCTTGAAGGGCGACGATGTCCATCTGCAGTCTGCTCAGCTCCATGTCGATGACAGCTGTTTTGCGTGCGTCGTCTATTTCTTGCAGGTCATCAGAGAAGCCAGGTGTCATTGTCCTAACGTTCCAGGTGCCCAGCTTTAGGGCAGTAGTTTTCTGTTTTCTGTTGCATGGTGCAGAGTTGTCGATCCGCTTGTCGGTTTTCACCCTAAACCCCACGCACCCCATGAGGTTAACGGACCGTGGCGAGGCAACACCTTACTGGCTGGGGACTGCCCAGCTTAAGGCGGGCGGTAGCTGCCCAATGAGATGCAATGATCTCTCCCACCGTCGGAAGCAGCCCCTGGCGTCATGCTCTACGCCAATCGAGCAAAGACTTATAACCGGTAAACTGCTGCTTCCCGTGTTGTGCCGACGCCGTATGGCGAAGTTGGAGTGTCCTCTCCAGTGCGCGAAGCCTGGGTAAAGAAGGTATGGAGGATAGGCTGTTACCCATGCAGCAAATCCCCCCTCTCCACGTCGCTGGAATGGTCCAATGGAAAGGCAGAAGCCAATACGGTTGGTTCCAGCGGCGTCGCAGGAGTTGCCAGAACGTGACTGTGTTCAGCCATGAACTGCCTAAGGGACTCCGGCTCCTGATTTTGCCTCGAGGTTGACTCCTGAAGCCTTTTCCAGAACTGGATGTAGCCACAAGGCAGCGGAGGTTTGAGGTCAGAGTTTCCTTCTCTTAGATGAGCTGCCTTCCTAGGCTGACGAGTCCCATCTACCCGGTGGCTGTTTAGTCGCCTCTTACGACAAGTACAGCCAAACTGAGGGCCTATTCTTAGCCCCAGCCCCCAGGGGGAATACATACATACATACATACATACATACATACATTCTAAAAAAGAGTGAAAGTAATTGACCCGGGTTAAACAAAAAAGCCATGACACATAGCCCAATCCTATCCACACTTTCCTGGGAGTAAGTCCCACTAAGCAGATTTACTTCTGAGTAGACATGCATAGGGTTGGGCTCTCAGACTGCAATCCTATCCATACTTGCCTAAGGGTAAGCTCCATTGATTGTGATGGGACTTACTTCTGAGTAGACATGCATAGGGTTGGGCGCTCAGGCTGCAATCCTATCCATACTTGCCTAAGGGTAAGCTCCATTGTTTGTGATGGGACTTACTTCTGAGTAGACATGCATAGGGTTAGGCTGCAATCCTATCCATACTTACCTAAGGGTAAGCTCCATTGATTGTGATGGGACTTACTTCTGAGTAGACATGCATAGGATTGGGCTCTCAGGCTGCAATCCTATCCATACTTGCCTAAGGGTAAGCTCCATTGATTGTGATGGGACTTACTTCTGAGTAGACATGCATAGGGTTAGGCTGCAATCCTATCCATACTTACCTAAGGGTAAGCTCCATTGATTGTGATGGGACTTACTTCTGAGTAGACATGCATAGGGTTAGGCTGCAATCCTATCCATACTTACCTAAGGGTAAGCTCCATTGATTGTGATGGGACTTACTTCTGAGTAGACATGCATAGGGTTAGGCTGCAATCCTATCCATACTTACCTAAGGGTAAGCTCCATTGATTGTTATGGGACTTACTTCTGAGTAGACATGCATAGGGTTAGGCTGCAATCCTAACCATACTCACCTAAGGGTAAGCTCCATTGATTGTGATGGGACTTACTTCTGAGTAGACATGCATAGGATTGGGCTCTCAGGCTGCAATCCTATCCATACTTGCCTAAGGGTAAGCTCCATTGATTGTGATGGGACTTACTTCTGAGTAGACATGCATAGGGTTGGGCTCTCAGCAGATTAATCCCAAAAGTAATATGAATGTAATCTGTAGCCTGGGGAAAGGCACTATAGAAAATGTATACCTCCATAATTGGATAATTATGTTGGTGGGACACAGCAAAGTTCATGGAGCCCTGTCCCTGTATTGCTCTGCTTCTTTTTTTAAAGGTTCACAGGATGGTAGACACGGTAAAATAAATGAAGAGTAAATGTATCATTGAAAATAAATTAAATAAATGGAAAATAAATCATTCCCTGTCTCAGGTTGGAGTCCAAACCTGAAGGCAAGGGATAATGGTGAGATGGAGGACAGAAAGAGGTCCTTGGAAACAGCCACTGGGATGGGGTGGGGGTCATGGACATTTGTTGGGGGTTTATAGGGACAGTGGCTCTCCCCCCTGCTGTTCAACCTGTCTTGTGCCATGACCCCAATCAATCAATCAATCAATCAATCAATCAATCAATCAAAACTGTTGTATGAGACTGGGACCCACCAAAAGTCTTACCCTCCTCCCGGAACTTGATCTGCCCCATATTAGACTTGATGCTACCATAGTATGCGACTGCATTTGGGGAAATGGAACAGAGCTGTACTTTTAACAGGCTACTAAGCACTGTATACGCTTTTGACAATGATAGTCAATGGGTCTTAATCCCAGGTAAGAATGGAGAGGATCGCAGCCTTTGGAATGTTTATTTTTTTAACAGATCAGGCAGCAACTGTTACCCTGCACATGCCCAATCTTGTTTGATCTTGGAAGCTAAGCAGGGTCAGGCCTGGTTAGTACTTGGATGGGAGACCGCCTGGGAATACTGGGCGCTGTAGGCTTCTACCATGATCTTGGAAGCTAAGCAGGGTCAGGCCTGGTGAGTACTTGGATGGGAGACCGCCTGGGAATACCGGGTGCTGTAGGCTTATACCATAGTCTGTTGAGACTGAAGGTTGCCAACCAAGAGCATCACAAGGGTGCTGAACGGAGGACATCTGGTCAGTGGCGTCACTAGGGTTTCTGTCACCCAGTGCTGGAGGGCAGAGTGTCACCTCCATGATGGACCGTAGGCAGTAGCTGGGGTAGGGAGCTCCATGGAAGGGAGCTGGTGGACAAGATGAATGGTTTGTCTGCTCCTATTTTCTAACATGGCTGGAGACATAAAAGATAAGAGAATAGCAACTGTTACCCTGCACATGCCCGATCTCATCTGATTTCGGAAGCTAAGCAGGGTCAGGCCTGGTTAGTACTTGGATGGGAGACCGCCTGGGAATACCGGGCGCTGTAGGCTTCTACCATGATCTCGGAAGCTAAGCAGGGTCAGGCCTGGTTAGTACTTGGATGGGAGACCGCCTGGGAATACCGGGCGCTGTAGGCTTATACCAAGATCTCGGAAGCTAAGCAGGGTCAGGCCTGGTTAGCACTTGGATGGGAGACCGCCTGGGAATACCGGGCGCTGTAGGCTTATACCAAGATCTCGGAAGCTAAGCAGGGTCAGGCCTGGTTAGTACTTGGATGGGAGACCGCCTGGGAATACCGGGCGCTGTAGGCTTCTACCATGATCTCGGAAGCTAAGCAGGGTCAGGCCTGGTTAGTACTTGGATGGGAGACCGCCTGGGAATACTGGGCGCTGTAGGCTTATACCGTAGTCTTTCGAGACTGAAGGTTGCCAACCAACCAGTCACTGCTTAAGAGGCTTCTTCTTTGTTTTAAATATTTTTTTAAACTTATACTTATTGGAAATTTTTTATTTACTTGATTGATTGATTTTGGGCACAATCCTAACCAGGTCTACTCAGAAGTAAGTCCTATTTTAGTAAGTAAGACCCCTGCTAATTGAGTAAGAGGCACATTTTCAAGTGGGTGCTCCTTTTTTTAGCAGGGGGAGAGTAACTGGCCCATCTCACCCCAGCAGTGTCTGTTTTAGTGGCTGTCTGCTGGTATTCTTTTTGCATCTTTTTAGATTGTGAGCCCTTTTGGGACAGGGAGCCATTTAGTTATTTGATTTTTCTCTGTAAACCGCTTTGTGAACTTTTAGTTGGAAAGCGGTATATAAATACTGTTGATAATTAATAATATTTTGTTCAATGGAGCTTACTCTCAGGAAAGTGTGGTTAGGATTGCAGCCTTTGCCGTGGAGAGAGCAAAGAAAATATTTAAAAATATTTCTTGCTTGATGATGTCACTTCCGGCCGTGACGTCACTCCCATGCCAATGACATCACTTCTGGCGCGTCTCGACAGTGGGGGTCTCAGTGGGGGTCCTGGTGCAAAAGCATTTGAAAACCACCAGGTTGGGATATTGGTGGTGCCAGAGCTGTTGATTCCACCCCTTCCCAGGGACCTCTTCTGCCACCCCACCTACTGTGATCGGGGAATGGACAATGGAATGGGCAGGATGGCACTGCCCCCCCCCAAGAGCTGTTGTGTTAAATGCCCATCTGAGAAGCTTCCGTGTGGCTGTCTGGGATGTCACTGAACGTAGCAAATCGCATGCATGTCTGAACGGAATCCTTCTCTCCGTTTTCCTGCTCACCTCGTGCATCAGAGACTGCCCCTGAGATGCTATCGGTGTTTAGTGGTTCAAAAGTAACCAGCCTCCCTTCTGTGGGCTACGCTCCTGCCCCCACTCCAGCCCCCAAGACCGTTCTGACACTCGCAGTTGAAAGCAAACCCAGGAGACCAAATCGATGATGCAGATTCAGTTTTATTAGACATGAATAATACACAGAGAGAAGAATTTCTAGTAAGCAGGCTGAGCACCATGTAAGCTTCCTCCATGGTGAATATTTTGGAATTAGTGAAATGGGAGGGGTGGCTGGTGTATCTTTCTAGAATATTCATCCCTCACCCCCTTACACACAGCCCTCTAAGACACAGTTTCCCGATTCAACTGTTCACATTTCATGGGTAGAGTTACTCTAACCATTGCTGTTTGTTGGAGGGATGTCCAAGGTCCTTCCATGAATGAATGAATGAATGAATGAATGAATCAATCAATCAATCAATCAATCAATCAATCAATCAATCACCACACTAAGATAATAAATAGATAAGATACAGATTGCAAACAGAAGCATGTAAGATGTAGCTGGGCCTGATTCTCAAGGATGCCGAACACCCCCTGCTACCCGCTGATTTAACAGGGCTAGAGGGTGCGCAGCATAGCTAATCCCAGGAGCGCATGTTCCACTGTGAACCTTCTTTTCGTCCTTTCTCCTATGTAGTCAGTCCGTCAGAATTTAGCATGGGGGCAAGCAGATACCGCGGCCATAACGGCGCCCAAAGCCGTATCCACCGTAACCGCCGTATCCACCATACAGCCCTCTGCCGTAGCCGTAACCCAGCCCTCCGTAGAGGCCTGATCCTACGATCCCAGAACCTCCGACGGCGCAGGGAGTGTTGCCTCCGACGGAAACGGGCTCGCAGCTGGCGGACAGGATGGCCCCTGGGATGGTCACCACGGAGGGAGGGGGCTGGATGACCACTTCAGATGGTGGGATCTGGTTGATGGGTTGAGGGATGACCCCGGCCAGGGTGCCGAGATTGCCGGACGTTTCAACCTGGCCGCTGGAACCGTATCCGTAGCCCAGACCTCCGTAGCCCAGACCTCCGTACCCCAGACCTCCGTAGCCCAGACCTCCGTAGCCCCATCCGAGACCTCCATATCCTAGACCTCCATAGCCCCATCCGAGACCCCTGTAGCCTCCCGATCCCAGGCCCACAACTGGGGTGGAAGCACAGGATGGGACGGTGCAGGCTGGTCCACAGTTGGCCATGTCTGAGCGAGGGGGAGAGTCTGGAAGAGAAGGAGGGACACAGAACACAAGTTAGACACATGATGTGCTCATTGTCCAACCCAGACCACTGTTTCAACAAGATAGCACAAGCTGGCCCACCTTAAGCCACTTCAGAGTGGTTGAGATTACACCACATTAGCAAAGTATTGTCCTCAAGACCCACAGAGTTTGGGCACAGTAGTGGGGGAGATACCACCATGTCGCACGCATTTAAGGCCATGAAAGCCCCAGGCAGAGACAACAAGGGCCACATCTCCTGCTACCTCTTGCTGGGGCCATAGAGCAGTGGAAGAGTCATCCTTGCTTTGGATGCAGGAGATTTCAGGTGTGGTCAATGACAGCATCTCCAAGGGGGGATGGGCATGACCCCTTCCTACAGACCTGGAGAGCCTCTGCAAGTCAGGCTTGAGAGTTCTAAGCTAAGAAGACCTAATAGGCTGGCCTGTCACAGGGCAGCTTCACATCTCCTGGTCTGCAAAGTGGGCCGCTCTGGGATTTAGCTCATCTGTTCTCCATCCTCATATCCTAAAGAATATGGGGTCATCCCAAGTGCCATGTCTTCTTCTGGGCCGTCGGTTGGAGGGAGTGATGGGCGTTCAGGGAGGGAACCCATAAACTAAGATGATTACTGGGCTGGGGCACCTTCCTTATGAGGAAAGGCAACGGCGTTTGGGCCTCTTCAGCCTAGAAAAGAGACGCCTGAGCGGGGACTTGATTGAGACATACAAAATCATGCAGGGGATGGACAGAGTGGATAGGGAGATGCTCTTTACACTCTCACATAACACCAGAACCAGGGGACATCCACTCAAATTGAGTGTTGGGAGGGTTAGGACAGACAAAAGAAAATATTTCTTTACTCAGCGTGTGGTTGGTCTGTGGAACTCCTTGCCACAGGATGTGGTGACGGCGTCTGGTCTGGACGCCTTTAAAAGGGGATTGGACAAGTTTCTGGAGGAAAAATCCTTTACGGGGTACAAGCCATGATGTGCATGTACAACCTCCTGATTTTAGAAATGGGTTATGTCAGAATGCCAGATGCAAGGGAGGGCACCAGAATGAGGTCTCTTGTTGTCTGGTGTGCTCCCTGGGGCATTTGGTGGGCCGCTGTGAGATACAGGAAGCTGGACTAGATGGGCCTATGGCCTGATCCAGTGGAGCTGTTCTTATGTCCTTTTCTCACTCAAGAGCAGTCCCTCGGGTTTCGGTGGGACAAAGAAGGACCACATAACTAGTTCAAAGTATGCAGTGTTGAAAAGCCCTCTCAGCATGGAAAAGAAGTTCATGTTAAGTTCTCAGCAGCTGTCTGGACTCCTGTATAGCATCAGGAGTCCCGAAGATTCCTGGTGTAGGGAATCCCCCACTGATTCCCCCACTGAGATTGTGTAGGATCATCTCCCCAAAAGTCCATGATACAGACTGGGTTCAAGCCTGCATCTCCATGAGGTTCATCTCATTCTCAATCAAGTCACCCTCCCATTAACACCCTCCCTCCCAAAAAAGTGGCCACACTTACCTGGTTCTCTGAGAGGTGAGAAGGCAAGAGAAGGCGAGAGGAGAAGCTGATGGAAGACTGTGGCAGGATGGGAGCTTTATATACTGTGTCCCTGGCACCCTGGCTGGTTGAGACCCACCCCTTTCCCTTGTGATCTTAATTACCCACCATCCAAATCTGCTGGTTTCATCACTTCCAAAATTACTTTAATAACTTGGAGCAAAGGATTAATGCTATCATCAACTACAAAGATACTTCCTGGTGTTTTTCCTGACCTCTTCCCCTACCTCACTCTTGGCATTTCACCAAGAAGAGCAATATTGTGTTTTAAGAAGGGCATTGATAAGATGGGGTCGGCTCAGAGGAAGGAGACCACTATGGGAAGCTATCTGGAGGTCAGATTCCCAGGTTAAGTGAGCCTAAGCTGTTTAACCTGGAGATGAGAAGACGAAGAGGAGATATGAGAGCCATCTTTAAGGATTGTGATGCCGAAGGGATAATTTGCTGTCTGTGGGTTCTCAGAACAGGACTAGAACCAATAGATTGAAATTATAGGCAAGTAGATTTAGGTGAGACGTGGGGAAGAGATAGGACTAGCCCAATAGATTGGAGATGGGAGATCTCAACCTGGAGATGAGAAGATGAAGAGGAGATATGAAAGCCATCTTTAAGGACTGTGATGCCGAAGGGAGAATTTGCTGTCTGTGGGTCCTCAGAACAGGACTAGAACCAATAGATTGGAATTATAGGCAAGCAGATTTAGGTGAGATGTGGGGAAGAGATAGGACCAGACCTTGTGTCTCGTTCAGTGGTGGATACTGGAAGAGATGCTTGCACTGAGATGTTATCGACTGGTTTGCTCTATCCAGACATTGAGTCCTTCCCAAGGACCTGGGTTGCCTGGTTTTTATCCTCGACTCAACTGGAGATCCTGAGTCCAGTAGCCCACTTATCCCCAGGTCTCCAGGAACTCCAGCACCTGGCATGGTCGTTGTTATCTGGTGTGCTCCCTGGGGCATTTGGTGGGCCGCTGTGAGATACAGGAAGCTGGACTAGATGGGCCTATGGCCTGATCCAGTGGGGCTGTTCTTATGTTCTTATGTTCTTAACCCAGGCAACAACCAAGCCGGTATAGACTTTCCTATTCATTTTTCACACCATGCAAGGGGTGGGTTTGGGACACAGTTACAGCACAGTCCTAAGCATGTCTGCTTGGAAGTATGTTCCATTCTTTTAAATGGGGCTTACTCCCAGGAAAGGGTGTATAGGATTGTGGCCTTAGTCTGACCTCTCAGAGGGGCCTGTCTGGTTTGGGTGGCCCTGTCCAGCTTAGCCCCCTGAATGCAAGCCCCTAGTAGTAGTAGTAGGCAACCTTCAGTCTTGGAAGACTCTGGTATCGCGCTCTGAATGACGTTTCTGGAACAGTGTCTAGTATGGCTGAAAAGGCCAATCCGGGAGTGACAATCCCTTCCACACCGGGAGCAAGTGCAGTCTGTTCCTGGTCTGTCTCCCTGGCTATGGGCCTTCCTTCTTTGCCTCTTTGCCTCAGACTGCTGGCCAAGTGTCTCTTCAAACTGGGAAAGGCCATGCTGCACAGCCTGCCTCCAAGCGGGCCGCTCAGAGGCCAGGGTTTCCCACATGTTGAGGTCCACTCCTAAGGCCTTCAGATCCCTCTTGCAGATGTCCTTGTATTGCAGCTGTGGTCTACCTGTAGGGCGCTTTCCTTGCACGAGTTCTCCATAGAAGAGATCCTTTGGGATCCGGCCATCATCCATTCTCACGACATGACCGAGCCAACGCAGCCAAGCCCCACCACCACTACAAGATAGTGTCACATGGGGGGGGGGGATGATGATGATGATGATAAAAACTTCATGGAAATAGGCAGTTTCATAAGTAAATGTGCTCAGTCATGAACAGAGCTGCAAAGTGGAAGGTGCCCCCGGGTGACTTGGAGTTGGCATCAGACTGGCATCACCTATCAAGAGCTCCTCGAGGGTGTGAATCAAATCAGCTTTTCAAAACTGGCATGGCTTATTAGATTAATGGGTTCCTGGAAAAAAAATGATTAGCTGTAAACAAAAAATATATAGTACATAGCAGAGAGATCACAAAGTCAGCAACACCTAATGGGGAAGCATTACGAGCAATTTGTGGCCAGGAACGAGGCCCTTGATCTCTTCCACTTCCTGTTAGGTGACTCTTCCTTGATGGAGGATACTTGTCAGCTTCTGAAACTGTTGACAGGACCAGAATGAATGCACAAACAAGCCCACAAATCATGGGTGTTTTGACACCTATGGGTACCTTCTCACAGCCAACTCCGACCTCTGTTCAAGGTTGTTGAGGCTTTAATGACTTTAATCTGGCCTTGTTCTTATTTGCCCGTAATGAAAATGGGTACATGCGTCTTTCTTATCTTTAAGATTCATCGCATAATTTTGCCTAACACTTTTTTTGGCAAGTTTCCCGTTGCCTAACAAGGGAAAAATACTTCTTGCCTGATAGATGGTTGTGTTTTCCTTTCCGAAATCCATTCATTTCTAGGTTCAAAATGTGGAGATCTCTGCTGGAAACCTATGAAAGGTCGCAGGAAAGGGTGTGTGAAAGGCAGCGATAAGGGATGCCATACGTTTCCGTGTGGGACCCACAGAAAATGGGGAGAAGATTCTTTGGGGAGAAGATTCTTCTTTGGGGAGAAGATTCCAGTGGGGGTGCATGAGATTCTGTGAAGAAGATTCCAGTTTGGGCAGAGACCTGAGATTTTGGAGAGTCACTGGCAGAAGAAACCAGACTTGGTTAGGTGACACCACCATCAGATGTCTTTAAACGGAGTTGGTGGCACCTAGGACTTTTAAGGATGGACACTTTTGCGACGGCCATCATGGCAGTGAATGCAGGGACGGTGCTGTAGCATGACGATCAGCCTGAAGAAAACACAGGTCATGGTTCAGGATGTGGACTCACCTCCCTGCATTACAATCTCTGCGCATGAACTGGAGGTTGTCCATGACTTTGTGTATCTTGGCTCAACGATCTCCGACACTCTTTCTCTTGATACCAAGCTAAACAAATGCATCGGTAAAGCAGCTTCCACATTTTCCAGACTCACAAAGAGAGTCTGGTCCAACAAGAAGCTGACAGAACATACCAAGATCCAGGTCTACAGAGCTTGCATCCTGAGTACACTTCTGTACTGCAGGGAGTCATGGACTCTTCGCTCACAACAGGAGAGGAAACTGAACGCTTTCCACATGCGCTGCCTCCGATGCATCCTTGGCATCACCTGGCAGGACAAAGTTCCAAACAACACAGTCCTGGAACGAGCTGGAATCCCTAGCATGTATGTACTGCTGAAACAGAGACGCCTGCGTTGGCTCGGTCATGTCGTGAGAATGGATGATGGCCGGATCCCAAAGGATCTCCTCTATGGAGAACTCGTGCAAGGAAAGCGCCCTACAGGTAGATCACAGCTGCGATACAAGGACATCTGCAAGAGGGATCTGAAGGCCTTAGGAGTGGACCTCAACAAGTGGGAAACCCTGGCCTCTGAGCGGCCCACTTGGAGGCAGGCTGTGCAGCATGGCCTTTCCCAGTTTGAAGAGACACTTGGCCAACAGCCTGAGGCTAAGAGGCAAAGAAGGAAGGCCCACAGCCAGGGAGACAGACCAGGGACAGACTGCACTTGCTCCCGGCGTGGAAGGGATTGTCACTCCCGAATCGGCCTTTTCAGCCACACTAGACGCTGTTCCAGAACCACCTTTCAGAGCGCGATACCAGAGTCTTTCGAGACTGAAGGTTGCCAACATGATGAGCTGTAGCATGGTAGGATCAGGCCCTTAGAAAAGCGCTGCCGTTGGAGTAGAGCAGGGCTTCTCATTGCTGTAGGTGTCTCTTGTCCATGATGGCAGCGGGGCTGAGGAGTGGTCAACTCACCCCACGTTTGGATTTTGCTCTGCCCCAACCAGCCCGTTCCGTGCCTCTTTTGAAGGGATAGGCAACGGCATGACCATACTGCACCCATGGTGCCCCCACTCCTCCAGGCTTCAAGGCTCTTTACCGCTTGCCAGGGCCGGCCCCTTCTGAGGCCAACTGAGGCAGGTGCTTCAGGCCACAGATTGGTGGCGGGTCAATCTGTCTGCCTACTTGCCTTCACTTCTCCTCCTCTCAATGGGAAAGGAAGAACGGGGCAGGAAGTGTGGAGGGGAGGAGAGAGCTGAGCAAGAACACTGGAGAGCGTGAAGAGCATCACTGGGTAATGCTGTCTCAGGCATCAGGAAGTCTTGGGCCAGCCTTGCTGGTTGCCATGCTGCAAAAGACATCTAGTGGCCCCCGTACCACTAGTTGAGAAGCAGTGGCACATTCTCCAAGGCCTATTCCTTCCAAAGCCATCTGCTCCTTGCCTGAAAAAAAGCCCAGGGCCCTGATGCCTTCCTCCAGAGCTACATTACATTCCACAAGATAAAGATCTGGCCATCAAAGTGTCAGTTGATAACAGGCGTACTCCTGTGTACGTTTGTGTGTTTCTGTAAAGTCATCAGGAAGGGCTGCTGACACACTGAAGCTCTGCTGCGGTTTTTTTTTTGGGGGCAGGACTGGTTTCTGGCAAAGATAATTAAGAGTTTTCTCTTCCTTAACCTGCACTTCCATCTTTTAAAATTAGCTTGACAGCAAACGAGGAATCTGAACAGTAAACGTTTTGGGCTGCCTGACTTTGGGGTGTGCCGGACCATAAAGCCTGCAAGACTCAGATAAGGAGATAACCAAGTAGGTAAGATAACCAGATATATTGGTAGGCAAAAATACACAAAGATCTGGAGATGTCACCAAAATTTTTGCGTTCTCTCTCTCTCTCTCTCTCTCTCTCTCTCTCTCTCTCTCTCTCTCACACACACACACACACACACACATACACACACACACACAGAGAGAAGATGTGCAGGACCCCATCTCATGATCCTGAGAACCCCCCATAGTCCTGGTTCTCTGCAGGCTTGTTTCCAGGTTGCAATATAGTTGGGCTCCAGTGCCCATTCATTCATTCATTCATTCATTCAGCATGTGGTTGGTCTGTGGAACTCCTTGCCACGGGATGTGGTGACGGCATCTGGCCTGGACGCCTTTAAAAAGGGATTGGACAAGTTTCTGGAGGAAAATTCGATTACGGGGTACAAGCCATGATGTGTATGCGCAACCTCCTGATTTTAGAAATGGGCTATGTCAGAATGCCAGAAGCAAGGGAGGGCACCAGGATGCAGGTCTCTTGTTATCTGGTGCGCTCCCTGGAGCATTTGGTGGGCCGCTGTGAGATACAGGAAGCTGGACTAGATGGACCTATGGCCTGATGCAGTGGGGCTGTTCTTATGTTCTTAAACTACAATTCCCAGGAAGCCTTGCAGGTCTCTTGCTATCTGGTGTGCTCCCTGGGGCATTTGGTGGGCCGCTGTGAGATACAGGAAGCTGGACTAGATGGGCCTATGGCCTGATCCAGTGGGGCTGTTCTTATGTTCTTATGATTGTTCATTCATTCATTCATTTGTATGTGGACCCTCCTACTCCCATACAATCCTGCCCACTCTCTCAGGTCATGGGAGAAGACCCCCTGTTGGGAGCAGGGATGGGCAAGTCCAGCACTGCTCCGCTCCAGTCACAAGTCCCTGCCCCCCCAACCCCTGACTCGACTCGAAAATGAGTCCTAACAGGCGGACTTTTCAACCTCTGCTGTTGTAGTTGCTGCAACTGGTTGTAGTCGCTGTCTCTTGTCCAAGCACACTGCTATGGAAAAATCACACCTGCAATCCTAGCCACGCTTTCCTGAGAGTAAGCCCCATTGAACAAAATAGGACTTACTTCTGAGAAGACCTGGTTAGGATTGTGCCCCCGCCCCACATTTTATTTATTCAAAACATTTAAACCCCGACTTTCCCAGGGCTCAAGGGGCCTTGCAAAACGCAACACACAAAACACCGCATAAAAGTTATATAACCATCAGATGCACTCTAAGAGCACAAGCCTAGGCATGTCTACTCAGAAGTAAGTCCTATTTTGTTTAATGGGCCTTACTCCCGGGAAAGTGTGGATAGAATTGCAGCCTCAATCCTTGAAAGCCACCACAGCAATATAATCATTCTATAAGCTCCTAGGTGATCACAAGTAAAAAGCAATACACAACAATATTGTATAGTGTATATATTTTAATTGTATTAATATTTTATTGCTGCTTTTTATGATGTTCTTAATTGTGAAGGGTTTTTAATGTAATTGGAGTTTTTAATGGTGTTTTAAGGTTCTTTGAGTCTTCCCACATTGTTGTCATGTGTCCCTTTGGGGGTAAGGTGGGGTAGAAATGCAATCAACCAACCAACCAACCAACCAACCAACCAACCAACCAACCAACCAATCAATCAATCAATCAATCAATCAATCAGGGAATTGGAAAGCTTTCTCTAATCAAAGTCCATCACAGGCTACAAGCGACCTCCTTGGTTGTTAGAAGTGGGCTACCTTAGAATGCCGGACTATGGGATGCAGATGTCTTGTTGTCTTGGGTGCGAATTGAGGCATGGGGTGGGCCGCTATGAGACACAGGAAGCTGGAATAGAGGGGCCTTGGGCCTGATCCAGCAGGGCTCTTCTTATGTCCCATGGAGGATCACTCACCTCTCTGGGACAGAGACCCACCAGTTCCTCTTCCGGGCTCTGCCAACCCTATTGAGAACTTCAAACTAGAATGTCAATATACAGACACCAGA
Source organism: Tiliqua scincoides (assembly GCF_035046505.1). Taxonomy (NCBI): domain Eukaryota; kingdom Metazoa; phylum Chordata; class Lepidosauria; order Squamata; family Scincidae; genus Tiliqua; species Tiliqua scincoides. The sequence continues at coordinate 23,245 of NW_027101664.1, forward strand.
GTGCCAGGATCTTGACGCCTCCACATGTGCGATCGAATGGGCTGTAGATGGTCGACAGCGGGACCCAGAACTGTGGCAGGTTGGGCATGCGTATTGTTCAGTGCGCTTATCGATGTGGGCTGACTATATCCAGGTAAGAGTGAATCTGCCATGTGCTAGAGGGGTGTACATTTATTCCCTGGATAAAATAAAAAGAAGAAATAAAAGGGATAGTTGAATAAAATGTGATGGAGGAATCCCAGCAAGCTAAGGGCCAAAGAAAAGCCTAACCAGGTCTACTCAGAAGTAAGTCCTGTTTTGTTCAGTGGGGCTTACTCTCAGAAAAGTGTGGCTAGGAATGCAGCCTTAGTCGTACCGTGAGTAGCTAATTATTTTCCTTGTACTTCAGGTGCAGTAAAGTTAACTACTGTCGAGAGGCACCCACAAAAAAAAAATTGTTGGCAGGATATTAATACCTTGGGGCACCGAGTGCGGCGTGTCGCTCCTGTGACCGGTTCTGGAACTTGCTACACCCTCGGCTTTCGACACCCTCGCCCGTTGCTCTCCTCGGAGGAGCGGTGAGTTGTCTATCCGAGGCCCTTCGCTGCGGTTGCTGAACCTCCAGACTCAGCTGGAGTCTAGCTGTAAAAACTCTGCACCCTGGTGGGGGGAAGCTGTAGGGGGTAGGCCTCCAGCCTCCGTGCTGTGGTCTTCCCATTGGGGGCACCTGTTAGGCTACTCTGAGCAGCAGGATGGTGGACTAAGCGGACGTTTGGTTGGATCCAATCTCGAGTGGTTTGCACTGATGGGTAAGAATGGAGCCTCCATGTACAGAGGCACTCTACCTCAAAGTACCAGATACTGGGGGCAAAGGAGAGGGGAAAAGTCAGGGAGTGGGTGGAGCCACTCCAGGACCCAACTGCCCTAAGGAGATGTTCGGTGTAGCTCTGGTGGCCCTCCACCAGGGAGTAGTTATAGACAGTTATGCTTCCTCTTCAGCCCCACACCTAAGGGGTCCCCCACACCAGGGTGATGTGTCTTGTATGCAATGTTATATTAAAGTGTGCCTCACTCCATTTGGTCCATTAACTCACAAGCAGCTGTGGCCATGCCAAGTTGGGGGAGGGGAGCAGATCAGCTTGGGGAGAAGCGGAGGACTTTCATCATTTCATTTTCCTCCATACAGGGACGTGGCAGAATCACACACCCTCTCAGAAGGTACATCAGTTCCTGTGCCACACCTGTGGGTTTGCCACCTTCCACTCTGGACGGTGACTCAAGGGCGTAAACTTTGGGGAGTGTCAGAGCATGGGCAAAGTGTTCACACACACACACCAGAGGTACACTTCTTAAGAAGGACATAGCTAACCCCCCTCCCCATTTTTAATTCAGAGAAAGCAGTGCCTTTGCTGCTGGACATTTGGGGAGCCCCCCCCCCCCAGGGATAGGGAATAGGGGGCTGGAGATCCAAGAACCAGGCATTGTGGGTTAGATCAGTGCAGCAAAAGCTTTATTGAGAACGTCAAAGAGGTGGTGCAAACAATCACGGAAGAGGCAGCTTAAAGACAAATAAATACAAGGGAAGGGCAGAAGACACGCGGTCCAGAGGACATCCAGAGGAAGTGGAAAGGGGGAGAGTCCAGTGTTGGGGCAAAAGCTCCTGCTGATTTCAGCAGTGGTTCCTCTGGTTCAGCTGACTTGGTCCAGTGCTGGAGCGTTCAGAGGTGGGTCTGACCCACCGGTGGGTCTTCCTGGTCATCTCCATCATCATAAGGCTGTTCCTCTTGGCTTCGGTGTGTTTAAAAGCAGGCGCTGCCACGACGGCCCAGGAAGCCCCTCCGTCCAAACAATCCCCTCCTCTGGCCGTAGCCCCAGCCGCCGTAGCCCCAGCCTCCATAGCCCAGACCGCCGTAGCCCCCGCCCAGGCCTCCGTAGCCCAGACCGCCATAGCCCAAGCCCAGGCCTCCATAGCCCAGACCCCCATAGCCCAAGCCCCCGTAAAGGCCTGCTCCACCAAAACCTGATCCTACAATCCCAGAGCCACCCACGGCGCAGGGAGTGTTGCCCCCGACGGCCACGGGCTCGCAGCTAGCGGACAGGATGGGCCCTGGGATGGTCACTATGGAGGGAGGGGGCTGGATGACCACCTCTGCCGGTGGGATCTGGTTCACGCAGGAGGGGATGACTCCAGCCAGGGTGCCGAGGTTGCCGGAGGTTTCGCCAGCACTGTATCCGTAACCGAGACCTCCATATCCGTAGCCGAGACCTCCGTATCCGTAACCGAGACCTCCGTATCCGTAACCGAGACCGGAGCCCCATCCCAGACCTCCGTAGCCCAGGCCAAGCCCTCCGTAGCCGCACCCGAGACCTCTGGAGCCAAGGCCATAGTGGGAGCCAAAGCCAACAACGGGGGTTGAGGCACAGGATGGGACGGTGCAGGCTGGACCACAAGCTGCCATGGTGTGAGCGGAGAGGGTGTCTGCAAGAAGAGTCGAGAAGGAGAAACGCATGAGAACGGCATCTGGTGTGACTTCTCTCCTGCCGCCCTCATTCTCTCATTGTGGTAACATCACAACTCTAGCCAGGAAGCAGATGTAGTAAGTGATAGAGTAGCCATAGGTTGGTGGTAAACCCCATGCCTTGCCTTGCCTGAAGGAGGTTCCAGGTCAAATCCTGGCATCTCCAATTAAGGAAACACATGCTGGGAGAGGCCTATCTCTCTCTCTCTCCCTGAAATTTTGGGCCATTCCTTCCAATCAAGACCTGACAATAGTGGACTCAGGGGACCAAGATCCCCACTCAGTCCAAGGCTCAATGGGTCACACTCCAGCTGCTTCATGGGGATGAGGAAGCTGCATTTCCCCTCATCAGTTGGCAACCTTCCTCCCTGAAGACAAGGGTGCTGTCCCATTTTCACCGAGTAGTGCTTTAAGTTAAGAACTGTTGACATTCCCAAGATATTGCCCAACAAGGATTTAAATACCAGTCAGCAACCAGGAGCAAACACTATCCACCACTGGCCTCTATACCCATCAAGACAAGAACTATAAGAGAGGCGTCTGAGATGGAAAACAAGAACATGAGAACATCCTTGCTGGAGCAGACCAAAGGTCATTCTGCTCCACCATCTTGCTCCTTCCTGAGTTGGCCAACCAGGCAGTTTTTGGAAGCCCCTCTTGCTATCACTATCATAGAGGAGCTATGGCTTGGTGGTGAACCCCATGCCTTGCCTGCAGAATCTCCAATTAAAGAAACACATGCTGGGAGAGAGGTCTCTCTCTCTCTCTCTCTCTCTCTCTCTCTCTCTCTCTCTCTCTCTCTCTCTCTCTCCCCCTGAAACTTTGGGCCATTCCTTCCAGTCTAGACCTGATGATATTGGACTAAGTGGACCAAGCGCCCCATTCAGTCCAAGGCTCATTGAGTCTCACTCCAGCCCCTTCACTTTGACAGAGGGTGAGATTTCCTGACTCTCCCAAGTTCCTGCAGGCTTAGACCTCATTCAAGCCTAGCGGTGTTTCTAAGCCTTTTCAGGTTCTCAAAGTTAGATTTAGTTTGGCTAAGTGAAGTTTAACCTAAGCTGTGGCTCATCAGCTGGCAACCCTCTTCCCCAAAGACAAGGGCGCTGCACCATTTTCACCCAATAGTGGATTGAGTTAAGAGATGTTGACGTTCCCAAGACACTCCCCAACGAGGATTTGAATCCCAGTCTGCATCCAGGAGGAACCACCGCACTCTATACCCACCCAGAGAACAACTATAAGAGATGCGTCTGAGATGGGAAACAAGAACACGAGAACATCCTTGCTGGAGCAGACCAAAGGTCATCCTGCTCCACCATCTTGCTCCTTCCTGGGTTGCCAACCAGGCACTTTTTGGAAGCCCCTCTTGCTATCACTCTCCAAGCCTTTGGCAATCAATGGCACACAACCCTCAACCTCTCCATGTTCTCAGCAAGAAAGGTCCTCAATGGAAGACCCCCGTGGCCCCTGATTAAGGAGAACCCCTACCAATTTTGGAGCGTCCCTCAGAAAACAGACTTACCTGCTCCTACGAGAAGATGTAGCGAGGACAGGAGAGTCGAGCGAAGCTGGTGACAGGACTGGGAGCAGGTTGGGCTTTTATACTGTTCAGAGAGCGTCCCTGATGTTTGGGACACACCACACCTTTCCTGATAACACTTGGCCTGGCTGTCAACAAGGTCCTTTCCATGTGCCCAAATCTCATTACTAAGCATGGTTAAGCTGCTGTCATAAGTCAGCCTTAATAATCCGACACGCATTTAATGGTTCTCTCTTCCTTTTGTTAATTTGCTGACTGTGGTTTGACTCTGGGGAAAAACAAACCCAGGAATCAGAGAGTCCCAGAAGGAGGAAGTGGCATCATCAAAGCTCTGGGATCATCACAGGGGGCTTGAGGGCAGAAGGGGCCCCACACTGGAGCATGGAATTCCTATTGTGGCTGCACAGCCTTGGCTCCGCCACGGGTTCTGGGGCCAATCCAAGGTGTAATTGGTTATCTTCATGCCCCATACCTGGTGTGGCTAAACCTGCTTCCCATAAGAGCCACAGACGATAAACTTTGGTGTCTCAGAGCCGCAAGAGAGATGTTGGAGAGTCACAATATTTAAGAAGCATCAAAATTCTTAACTGTATGTACTCACCATGTCAACGATTCCCAGTTCGGCCACCCCATTCCTATAAGGTTGGCACCACGTGGAGAGACGTGGGATCCCAGAAGATACCCCTTTAGCTGGAATGACATGTGGACCTCCAGGGTCTGAAACATCTCAGGATCTGTGGCAGGGATGGAAGCTCCATGCCAGGGGTGCTCAATAGGTCGATCGTGATCGACTGGTCGATCGCGAGGGCAAAATGAGTCGATCGCGGAGCTGCTCCAGCTGTTCCTGCAGTTCCGCGGCTCGGCCGGCAGAAGAGCCGCCTTTTGGGTTCTGAGGGTCCACAAAGGAGGAGCAGAGGTTGGCAGAGACGGTTGCATTGCACGCGGCTCCGGCATCCCCATCGCCGCCCACCTCCGCTCCATGCCACGTTCTGGAGATGGCGAGGGTGGAATGGTCAGTCCCGACTGAAAGAATGCTGGGTCCATCTCAAATTGGGACCATATTGGGGTTTTTCATGATGCAAGCAGGGCCAGCCCAACCGTGAGGCCAACTGCAGTGCTTGCCTGAGGTTGCATCCGGTGTTTGTGTGTGGGGGAAGGCTCTTCTTGGTCCATCTTCTTGCCTCCATTTTCTTTCTGAATCATGTAGGGAAGAGTGGGGCAGGGCCTAATAGGGATACGAAGGGGGAGAGAGTGTGGAGTAAGGACACTGGAGAGTGCAAGGAGCAGAGGTTGGGGAATCATCAGGAAGGGGGGGCACATTTATGCTGCACCATGAGGCATCAGGAAGGCCTGGGCCAGAGCCTTGGGTGAAGGGCTTCATTTTGTGCACCCCCTCTGGATATCTTGAACCATCTCCCCTTAAAGTCATCGATGTGGTTGATGTAAGTCATCAGGAAGTGCACACCAAGCTAGGAAGACATGAGGCCAAATACCTGTGACATCCGAGCATAACATGATGGCTGCCATGTGGAGCTTTTGCCATCTCCAGGGTGGTTCAAGTGCCTTCATGTGGTGGTCCAGGCAGCTAGAGATACTTGAAACTACACATCTAGTTCTATGCACAGTTGGTAGAAGCACTCAGTCCTTACCCTCTACAGAAAGAATGGGTGCATTTCCAGACATTAACAAAAAACTTCAAAGGATCCCCACCAACACATCTGTATGAATCTGAGGAACTCCTTGCAGCAGGATCTGGTGATGGCACCTGACCTGTGTATAAGGGGACTGGGCAGATTTAGGGAGAAAGGTTCATCCCAGGTTACAAGCCATGAAGACTGTGTGCAGCCTCCGGGCCTAAGAGATAACCTATCTCTGAATGCCAGGCACAAGGTGTGGCAACAGGATACAGGCCTTTCCCAGAGGCATCTGGGGGGCCAGCGTGAGATGCAGGAAGCTGGGCTGGAGGGTTCCTTAGCTGCTCCAGCAAGGCAGCTTGAAGTTGTCTCTTTGCCATTTACGCAGTTCCCACAGGGGAAAAGTCCACATCTTACCACTCTTTTATCAGGAGTTTAGGCTTGACACTGGAACCTCTTGCACATGGAGATGAGGTGCCAATGTGGGGCAGCCTGATACTGTCATTGGCACTGGGGTGGTCCAGGGAGTTGGGGAAGCTGGATGGAGCCACTGGGGGGGGGGCAGAGACACTCAACCATCTCCCGCCACCTGTGGATCTATGGAATCCTGGGGTCCAGGGGGTTGGGGAAGCTGGATGGAGCCACGGGGGTGAGGCAGAGACACTCAACCATCTCCCGCCACCTGTGGATCTATGGAATCCTGGGGTCCAGGGGGTTGGGGAAGCCGGATGGAGCCACTGGGGTTGGGCACAGACACTCAACCATCTCCCGCCACCTGTGGATCTATGGAATCCTGGGGTCCAGGTGTTGGGGAAGCCGGATGGAGCCACGGGGGTGGGGCAGAGACACTCAACCATCTCCGGCCACCTGTGGATCTATGGAATCCTGGGGTCCAGGTGTTGGGGAAGCTGGATGGAGCCACGGGGGTGGGGCAGAGACACTCAACCATCTCCCGCCACCTGTGGATCTATGGAATCCTGGGGTCCAGGGGTTTGGGGAAGCCGGATGGAGCCACGGGGGTGGGGCAGAGACACTCAACCATCTCCCGCCACCTGTGGATCTATGGAATCCTGGGGTCCAGGGGTTTGGGGAAGCCGGATGGAGCCACTGGGGTGGGGCACAGACACTCAACCATCTCCTGCCACCTGTGGATCTATGGAATCCTGGGGTCCAGGGTTTTGGGCAGCCAGGCGGGGCCTCTAGTGGGCACAGAACCTCAACCAGTGCCCCTGCCACACAAGGGCCAATGGAATCCCAAAGCCCAAGCAGAGATTCCCCATGTTGAAGTGTCATAGGAGGGGCTTTGTGGGTCCCTAAATGGCTGCTTCTCCCCACACCCCAGGGGACGCTTCCACAGAGAGACGGGAGGTCTCCCAGTCAACGGCCGGCACTGGTGTTGGGGGTTTCAGGGCTCCGCTTATCCAGGGGAGCCTCTGATGCTCTCAGTCTCAGAACAGCACCTGGCTCAGCCAAGGCTCGGCGCCTCTCCCGGCTCCCCAGAATCCTCAGCGTGCAAGCAGAGCAGTTTGCTGAGAGCCTCCCCGGTCCGGCCGCCTGGGAGGGGAGGCCTCAGGCCCCGAGTCCGCTTGTTGTGGCTCCTGCAAACAGGCAAATAAGCAGAAGCATTTCTGCAGAAGAATGAAAAGGAGAAGATCAAAGGGTCCCCGAGCGAGTGTCTTCATGAGGTGCTGACAAAACACTCCATCTTTGTTGGCAGTCATTAAAGTAATCCAGGGGCAGGATGCGCTTTGCCAATTATTTGCCTTGCCTGCAAAATTAATGCCCTGGGCCAAAAGGAGCGTCTTCCAGGGCCACGGGGGGACGTGGGCAAAGCACTATAAAAAGGCTCCTCCGGCCCGAGAGCCTCCAACAGCTTCACTGACAGCTTCCCCAGCTTCATCTCTCACTGTCTTCATCTTGGTAAGTCCAGGCCAGAAGTTCTGGGTAAGTCAAGGGGTGTCTGCAGGACGTGGGTTGCCGACACTCCAATGGGCAAGGACGTTTTGGAGTGGCCACAGTTCATGTCAGGTCTCTACGGTCTTCCATATTGTTGCCAGATCTCTCTGCATCTCTGAGGCATCCTCTGAAATTCAGGGGTCTCTGTCTACCCTGGGGAAAGAGTCTTGGCATGCAGGTAGAATCCCAGGTTGTGGGAAGGGATCTTGGAGGGCATCTAGTCCAGCCTCCTGCTCTTACAGGCAACTGCCACAGCCTCCCTCCAGTCTCTGCTAGAGGGTCACACGCATAGTCAACCCTGGTTTGAGTAGCGCCCACAATGCACTCCTCACTTTTGGGCACGGGGCTCAATTTGTCTACAAATGGCCACTGGAGTCCCCTGTAAGCTGCCTTGTTCTGGAAGGATGGTCTGTATCCTTTGATTCAGATCGTCAGCATGGCAGGAGGATGAATGATAAATTAATTAAGTAATTGGAGGATTGGGGGCTTGAAGGGTGGAGAACAGCAGGTGGAGGAGGAGTCGGGAATAGGGCAACCATTGTCAGTAGCTCTGACATCCAAATTTGAATCCATTTGATTCCAAATTTGAATCCAGTCTCCATTTGAATGCCATGGGGCAGGGTTTCTCAAACTGTGGGTCAGGACCCACTTGCTCTCTTCCCTTCTGGGTCCTGCCAGCATCCTGCACACAAAGATTCAGGCCATCAGCCTGGCTGCAGGATGAACACCAGAGAGGGGCGGAAGGGCAGAGGTGACCATCATTCAGACATCAGTAGGGAGGCTCTTCAAACAAGGTTGAGAAGAATGAAGGATCGTGAGTGAAGGGACTGGGTTTAGGGTCTCTGGAAGTAGGACCTCATTAGTAGGGGCTTGAAGGATGGGGAACGGCAGCAGGAGGCCGAGGGCAGGGAATAGGGGAGCTGATGCAATAGCTGAGGACTCTGCAGCGACAACATCTCCTGAGCATCCTACTGAACGTATCCTTGTGTCCCCTGATGCTTGTTTCAGAGCCCGCTCCATCCCACCATGGTTGACTGTGGTCCTTCCTGCACCGTCCCATCCGTTGCCTCCGCCCCAGTCGTGGGCTTTGGATCGGGAGGTTCTGGAGGTCTCGGCTATGGCTACGGGGGTCTCGGATCCGGCTACGGCGGTCTCGGATACGGCCTCGGGGGTCTCGGATCTGTCTACGGGGGTATCGGTTACGGATACGGTGCTGGCGAAACCTCCGGCAACCTCGGCACCCTGGCTGGAGTCCTCCCTTCCTGCGTGAACCAGATCCCACCGGCAGAGGTGGTCATCCAGCCCCCTTCCTCCATAGTGACCATCCCAGGGCCCATCCTGTCCGCTAGCTGTGAGCCCGTGGCCGTCGGAGGCAACACTCCCTGCGCCGTGGGTGGCTCTGGGATTGTAGGATCAGGTCTTGGTGGAACAGGCCTCTATGGGGGCTTGGGCTATGGGTCTTTGGGCTATGGGGGCTTGGGCTATGGGGCTTTGGGCTCTGGAGGCCTGGGCTGGGGCTCCGGCCTGAGGAGGGGTGGATTGTACGGAAGGAGGTCTATCCTGGGTCGCCGTGGTAGCGTGTGCCTCTAAACCTACAAGAAGATCCCTGCGACGACAGGAATGGCCAGGAATGGACACGTACGATGCAGATCCCCTATCGAATGTCTAGGGCTGGAGGCAGAAGAGCTGAGCTCCTCGACCCTCCAGTCAACAGCTCGTGAATGAGCCTCGTCCGTTCCCCTTCTAGTTCTGAAAGTCTCCAGACCAAGGACCACCTCAAGTCTCTCTGTCTCTTGTCCTCCCCCCACTTTATTCTTCAGCTCCTCCATCTGCAATTGTGACTCCTTTTCCCATGTTCAATAAAACGCATGTTGTCATCTATCACAAGCCTCATGGGTGATACTGCGTCATACGGCCCCGATTCCAGAGCTGTCCTGTCTGTAGCTTTGAGGATTCTGGGTAAGCTGGACCAGGAGGGAACCTTCACCGTCTCACAGTGAAAGGACGAGGAGAAACAGCCACGGGAGTGTATAAAGCAGGGAAACACAGGAGCCCTCCCAGAATCTCCAGGTCCATCACTTGGGACTTTCTCTTGGTGGGGGCAGGGACGATGGTGGTCATCCAGCCCCCCCGCCCCGTGGTCACCATCCCATCTATCACTCGTCTCTTGGGTGATGTTGTGTCATACGGTCCTGATTCCTTAGCTGTTCTTTCTTTAGCATCCAGGGAGGCTTCTGGGTAAAGTGGACCAAGAGGGAACCTTCACCATCCCACAGTGGAGGGCGGAGGAGGAACAGCCACTGAAGGGTAGGGAGTCTTGAGGCACAGGAGCCCTCCCAGAATCTCCAGGTCCATCACAGGGGACTTCCTCTTAGCGGGGACAGAGTCTGGATGGATCATCGATGATGCATGCTGGAGAGACTCGGAATCAGCCCCTGCGAGGCTCCTCTCGGTTTGGTCTTGAGGACACAGGACACTGATGGAGCCCTTGGCATCGCGTGCCCCCCACTCAGACCTCCCAACATACATGGGCTGGAATGGGCTGAAGCTGCTGGCTTTAGAGCTCAGACAGGCTGTGGGATGAGCCGGCCCAGCAGAGAACATGTTGGCCGGGCATGTTGCCAGGGGGCGAATGTTCCCTTCATATATGGAGAGAAGGGGCAGATCAGCGGGAGGAAGAAGCCAGGAGTTATGAGCTCTACGTGCTCACCAGTTCCACTACAACCACACAACACGGCATTCTTGTGGCCCTCCAGAGAGGTGGCACCTCCACCTACTGGGTGTGTCTCTCTCATGGGCCAGTCTAAGGCACGTTCCTGACACTCCCAGATCGGCCCAGGGGACTTGTGCTGGCCACACACACCTTCTGGATTGCTCTTAAAGGCTGCCATCCTGTGCACCCTTACCTGGGAGCAAGCCCCACTGAAGAAAGCGGGGTGTGCTGCTGAGAAGGCCTGCATAGTAATGGGCAGTGGGTCAGCTTAGTCATGCACTGGGTCCCCAAGTTAGGAACACGCAAGTTACGGAGTGCTGTGTTGAAGATTTTGCACAGATGTACACCACTCGTTGTGGTGATTTGCACAGGCACAATTGTGCTGAGTCAGCTAGTTTGATTGGCACCCTTGCCAACTGGGAACTGGGAGGCTGAGGGCCCCATCCTGCCCAACTCTCCAGCACCGGTGCAGGTGTGATACTGCCCTGAGTGAAGGGAACAAAAGTCCTATGACCTTGAGGAGGTCTCCGTCACTGCCCAGCACCACCACAGAACGTGTGCCCTGTTGGCTTGGCTGCCTCCATCCTGGAGAGTTGGGCAGGATCAGGCCCTTGATTTCCACATTTGGGAAGGAGTGAAAAGCGTCCTTTGGCGCTCACCATCTTCTCACGCCGGAACGATCCCCGGTCTTCAGCTGGCAGAGGTCTGGACTGCACCACCCACATCAGCCCTGGGTGTGTTTTCATGCCGTGTTCGGCGTGGTTTCTACTGGAAAAAGCTTTCCAAAACGCAACCTCTTCCCCCCTCCCACAGCACTGCCACAGTCCAAAGTGGTACAGCCTCCAAACTCTGCTGACTTATTCTGCCCCCCCCCCAAAAAATTCTGCATAAATTGGACCCATTCTCCATATTATAGGATGAGGAGGGCGACACCATGTGAGACTTTTGGGGACGGAGCTGCTGGTTTTCCAGTCTTCCTGCATTAAAAAATCCCGGCAAGGAACATGTTAGGTCACCAGGGCGAAAATGTCACCTGCTGTGTGCAGGCTGGAGGGAAACAGTCACGCTGACTTTCTTGGGACTATACCACATCTGCCCTCTGCAGGTCTTCAGCTCCTACACTTGCTGACACCGTTTCTGGGCAGGCAGGAGAAGTTCTCCTTTCCCAACCAGAAGAAGTCTGTGCTTGCTTGAGTCAGACCCACTCTGATATCGGGTGTGTTTTTCAAAGGGTTCTTTCTCTGGGTTGGAGAAAGAACTCTGCACATGCTCAGTGGCACTCGAGCCTCTGCCGAATTTTTGGAAGCACCAAGCGGCATATCTCAGCTCCAGGGAAAAGAGGAGGGAACCGCTTTTGAAATGCACAACCCCATACCTGACGCAGAAGGCGTGGGGGTGACTGCTCTTTTACTGTGGCTCCTTCCATAGCAGCAAACCCCCTGGAGTCATAATTTCTAATTAAGCCTCTGCAAAGACTTGCTCGTTTTCCCTCCGCCAAGTGGATGTTCGGAGCTCCTGCCAACTTCCCTGCCAAAGACAACATTCCCTGAGAATGTTCTGGAAGGAGATCACTCCCAAATTCTTGGCTGCAGTGTTAGTTGGGGGAGTTCCACTGCAGGGTCTGCCGAACAGGCTGTGGTTCCAAAGGTGTTACGTTGTTCAACTTAGAGATGCGGCAATCAGGGATGCTTATACATTCGGATGGTTCACATTCAACGGGACGGTCCCTGTTTTTCTCTTCCCAAATCCTTGGTTGCAGCATCCGAGAGTCCCACAGCGTGGCGTACAGAAGAGGCTGCGGTTCAACAGGCGTTGCTTGTCCAGCTTAGAGATGCAATAATCAGGAATGATTATACATTCAATGGTCGCATTTAATGGGATGGTCCCTGATTTCCCCCTCCCTAAGGGTCACCTCGGCCCTCCTTGATGCTCCCAGGCTACACCACTGAACCATTTAGCATCTTTGAACGTTGCTGAACCTGCTCCTGAAACAATGTTCAGATCCAGAGGAATCTGAAGGACCTCCTCCTATGTAACCCTCCTCTTCCCCTAGAGATGTGAGATAGGGCCCTGTTTAGGATACCACCGCCGTCTGAAGCCAAGGGGATGATGAGAAGGAGCAGGGCCTTTTCTGCTCTGGCACCCTCCCCCTCCCCCTTAAGAGGCCCTCATTAAGGCTGCTGAACGACTGAGCATCTTTCTCTATTGCTGAACCTGCTCCTGGATCAGGCAGAATCTTCAGGACCTCCTTCTCCCATGTAACCCTGCACACCCCCTACAATAGTCAAATAGGGCCCAGCTTAGAGTACGGCCACCATCTGAAGCAAAAGGGATGGTCTTCTTTCTTGACAGCCCCCAAAAGATATTGGAAGTTCTGTTCCAAACAGCAGCCTCCACAAAAGCTCATGTTCCTACCATGTGAACAGGTTCAGGCCCAACTCTGTGATAGGCGGATACACTTTACAGAGAGAGAGAGAGGGAGGGAGGGAGGGAGAGTCTAGGGTCACCTTTTAGAAGGACACATTTTCCTTGGAGGAGCAACTCCGTTCAAAGTACCCGTGCTAAATTATGCAGGGGAAGGATAGAGTGGATAGAGAGATGCTCTTTACAGTCTCACATAACGCCAGAACCAGGGGACATCCACTAAAATTGAGTGTTGGGAGGGTTAGAACAGACAGAAGAAAATATTTAATTACTCATAAGAACATAAGAACAGCCCTATTGGATCAGGCCATAGGCCCATCTAGTCCAGCTTCCTGTATCTCACAGCAGCCCACCAAATGCCCCAGGGAGCACACCAGATAACAAATGTTTCAGACCTCATTGATAAATTAAAGATCAATAAGGCCCTGATGGCATCCACCCAAGACTTATTAAGGAATTGAAGAATGAAGTTGCAGATCTCTTGACTAAAATATGCAACTCGTCCCTCAAGACGGCCACGGTGCCAGAGGATTGGAGGATAGCAAATGTCACGCCGATCTTTAAAAAGGGAAAGAGGGGGGACCCGGGAAACTATAGGCCGGTCAGCCTAACATCCATACCGGGTAAGATGGTGGAATGCCTCATCAAAGATAGGATCTCAAAACACATAGACGAACAGGCCTTGCTGAAGGAGAGTCAGCATGGCTTCTGTAAGGGTAAGTCTTGACTCACGAACCTTATAGAATTCTTTGAAAAGGTCAACAGGCATGTGGATGCGGGAGAACCCTTAGACATTATATATCTGGACTTTCAGAAGGTGTTGGACACGGTCCCTCACCAAAGGCTACTGAAAAAACTCCACAATCAGGGAATCAGACGACAAGTCCTCTCGTGGATTGAGAACTGGTTGGAGGCCAGGAAGCAGAGAGTGGGTGTCAATGGGCAATTTTCACAGTGGACAGAGGTGAAAAGCGGTGTGCCCCAAGGATCTGTCCTGGGACCGGTGCTTTTCAACCTCCTCATAAATGACCTGGAGACAGGGTTGAGCAGTGAAGTGGCTAAGTTTGCAGATGACAACTCAGCATGTGGTTGGTCTGTGGAACTCCTTGCCACAGGATGTGGTGATGGCGTCTGGCCTGGACGCCTTTAAAAGGGGATTGGACAAGTTTCTGGAGAAAAATCCATTATGGGTTACAAGCCATGATGTGTATGTGCAACCTCCTGATTTTAGAAATGGGCTATGTCAGAAGGCCAGATGCAAGGGAGGGCACCAGGATGAGGTCTCTTGTTCTCTGGTGTGCTCCCTGGGGCATCTGGTGGGCCGCTGTGAGATACAGGAAGCTGGACTACATGGGCCTATGGCCTGATCCAGTAGGGCTGTTCTTATGTTCTTAAACTACAATTCCCAGGAAGCCTTGCAGGTCTCTTGTTATCTGGTGTGCTCCCTGGGGCATCTGGTGGGCCACTGTGAGATACAGGAAGCTGGACTAGATGTGTTGCAAGGTCACTGCTTAATTGTTGTGTCCGCAGCAAATTTCAAACAAGCTCAGAGTGAGCTTGAAGAGTAAAGTTGAAAATAAACTCAAAAATAGACTTGGTAAGCAAGCCTGGTGAAAATGAGCAAACATTTATTCATTGCCAGCAATGGGCTTCTCTCGGTGGTTCAAAACGGGGAACAAAGAGAGCTGTGGTCTCTCAGTGTCCCAGAAAAACAGCAACATTCCCTTCTGGGTGTGACCATGTATACCCGTTGGTTCTTTGTCTCAAGAAAATTCCAATCATATTTGTTAGAGCCTATGATGCCGGATATGGGGATTTTCATTGGCTATTGCCATATCTGGAGCATACATTTAAATATCTCAGGTTACTGTATTCGCCATTTTGGAGAACTCCTCCCCTTTCTGTAATGTCAATACTATTTCAAAAGTGGGCAGTGTGCCTCTATCCTAATTTTCCCAATTACACTAATCTGGTAATAATCCATTTATTTAAATCCGTTTTTATACTTATTTTATTCAGTATTTTATCCTCTTTTCCAATCTAATTTTAATTATTTTGTAACTCATTCCTACAAGAAGTTATTAAGACATTTCTGATTGCTATAAAATCTCTCTTCTTCTCTGATATAAGTTGCATTTTTAAGAGAAATCTCTAGCTGGAGGCCTCCCTTATCGGATTCTGCCAACTTTGATATGTAGTTCATATCTGTTCTGTCAGCTTTGAGTTTGAACAGACTCCCTGTTAATGAGTCTGTGCCTACCAAGATTAATTATTCTCATTACTGGAAATATTCTTAAATTCACTATCTATTCTGGCGCCTAGGAAAGTCTGGGCATTTTAGTTAGTTGTCAAGTTTCTGGAGGAAAAATCCATTACGGGGTACAAGCCATGATGTGTATGCGCAACCTCCTGATTTTAGAAATGGGCTATGTCAGAATGCCAGATGCAAGGGAGGGCACCAGGATGAGGTCTCTTGTGATCTGGTGTGCTCCTTGGGGCATTTGGTGGGCCACTGTGAGATACAGGAAGCTGGACTAGACGGGCCTATGGCCTGATCCAGTGGGGCTGTTCTTATGTTCTTAACTACAATTCCCAGGAAGCCTTGCAGGTCTCTTGTTATCTGGCGTGCTCCCTGGTGCATTTGGTGGGCCGCTGTAAGATACAGGAAGCTGGACTAGACGGGCCTATGGCCTGATCCAGTGGGGCTGTTTTATGTTCTTAACTACAATTCCCAGGAAGCCTTGCAGGTCTCTTGTTATCTGGCGTGCTCCCTGGTGCATTTGGTGGGCCGCTGTTAGATACAGGAAGCTGGACTAGACGGGCCTATGGCCTGATCCAGTGGGGCTGTTCTTATGTTCTTAACTACAATTCCCAGGAAGCCTTGCAGGTCTCTTGTTATTTGGCGTGCTCCCTGGTGCATTTGGTGGGCCACTGTGAGATACAGGAAGCTGGACTAGACGGGCCTATGGCCTGATCCAGTGGGGCTGTTCTTATGTTCTTAACTACAATTCCCAGGAGGCCTTGCAGGTCTCTTGTTATCTGGTGTGCTCCCTGGGGCATTTGGTGGGCCGCTGTAAGATACAGGAAGCTGGACTAGGTGGGCCTATGGCCTGATCCAGTGGGGCTGTTCTTATGTTCTTAAATATTAGATGTGGAATGCTGTACTACTGAACCAAGGTGAGCATTAATGCTGAGCGAAGGCCACACCAAACAACAGGGTTTTAGTTTCTGGTTTTGCCAATGAAGCCCAGCCAACCTCTCGCTTCCCTCTGCCTATCTGTGGGGGAGGATCAGGGCATCGAGCGCCCAGAGGGTTGCGCGGAGCAAACTTCAAACAAGTACACGAGATGTAAGAAAAATAATCTGCATCATGAATGCTGTGGCTCGTCTTTGATTTCACGCTGCAGTAAGGGTGGGGGAGGTTGTAAAACTGCACATCCCTGAGCATTGATGCCTCATTTTCAAGCGCTTGGGCATAAAAAGCTGGAGGTTTGGCTCCACCTGCGCTGCTGAACTCTCTGTTTTGGTTCCCGTTTAGTGCTGCCCCGACAGAATTTTCTAGGGGTGAGAAGAGCAGCATTTTTTTACTTCTTTGATACGTTTGGAGAAGGCTTTATTGTGGTAGTAGTGTGGACGTAGCACACTACCTCCACCTCTACCTTCCCCTCCCCAGAATGGACCTCAAAATACCCTCGCTGGGGCACCAGCCATCGCCAGAACCGTACCTGTCCCACCCCCTGAAGAAGCAGGGCCCTGCCAGCAGGATTTAGCTGAGCGAGTTTCAACCTTTTTCAGCTCGTGGCGCACTGACAAGGTGCTAGAATGGCCAAGGCACACCGTTAGTATTTTGAGCACACCCTTAGTATTCTGTATGTAAAAATACACCATTGGATTTTGAGCACTGACAAGGCACACCGTGCTGCTGGTAGGGGGCTCAAACCCCCCAATGGCTCTACTAAGAAATGACCCTCTCCAAACTCCTGCGGCGCACCTGTGGACCATCTGCGGCACACCAGTGTGCCATGGCACAGTGGTTGAAAATGACTGATTTAGAGCCCAATCCTATGCGTGTCTGCTCAGAAGTAAGTCCCATTAGAGTCCGTGGGGCTTACTCCCGGGAAAAGCGTGGATAGGTTTGGGCTGTCAGCTCTTTATTTCAAATCGGTTTATCTCCTCCTCCCACAAGTGAGGTGCTCAGGACAGAACAGGATGTACAAAACAGAATAAAGTGTCTCTTAAATACTAAAAGTCAAAGCTCAATGGTACTTCCGCGGTTCTCAAGCTTTTTAGCACCGGGACCTGCTTTTTCGAATGACAATCTGTCAGGACCCACTGGTGGTGATGTCATGAACTTGGAAGTGATGTCAAAGCTGGGAGTGACATCATCCATGTGGGCTTCCATCTCAAGCTGCGGTCAGCAGAAGGTCCCATTACACAGCACAGCTCGGAATTCAAACCGTCCGGCTTGGAAGTCAAAGCAGGAGGGAGTCTTGGGTCCTTCTCCTGCCACACAGCCCCCCCTTCCAGAATCCCCCCTATTCAGGGCAAAGCACCAGTCCTCTCCTCCATGGAGCTGGCTCAGGAGTGAGCCCCATTGATGTCACAGGGACTTCCTTTGGGGGACGCACACCTAGGATTGCCGTGCCGGTGACTCAGGCGTCTGACCCAAAGGCAGCTTCCGAAGTGCTCTTGCCTGCATGTGGAGAATTCTGCATGTCATTGTCTGATTTAATTTTATAACAAGGAAGATGATTTTGCAGAGTTCTAATTTTTTAACTCTGTATAAAAAATAATCATAATTAAAATAAGTTTCTTTGAAGGGCTTAAGGATCAAGCAAGGAGACAATAACCCAACTCTTGGGCGGAAGAGGCTGTGTTAATCCCAGCAATCCAGCACGCGGTTCGTCATCATGTCAGTGATCAAAGCGCGGGTCGTAAAAATGTGGCCTTCCAGCCAGAACTGACGCCGCCAAACGGTATATAAGCACGGAGCCTTCCAGGGATTCTCCACCAGCTTCACTTGACTCTCTCGTCTCCTCGCATCTTCCGCCCTTTGGAGAAGAAGGTAAGTCAAACTTGGGGGGGGGGGGTGTTCCTTGCAGGATGAAACATCGCCCTATTCGGGGGCCATGCACCAAGGTGATGTTTTATACCCAGGGGTCACGCCTGTGAAGTTCTCAAGCTCCGGTTTGGGTGTCTGTCCATGTCTGTGAGTTTGATCTCCCAAAAAGTTGGTCCGTCGTTAAGGGCTTGCGAGACGTAGAGAGGATGTGCTGGACCATGAGACCAGTCAATGACTCTGACTGTTCATAAAAGGTTCCTCTGACTTGTAGAAGGACACCTTCTGTGAGCAGAAGGGTATCAGAGGAGGCCTTCTCCTGGGGATGCCAGAAGGGATCTTCTCGGTCTTGGGATCACAGAAGGGATCTTCACAGAAGGGTGAAGTGGGTGCCCTTCGGGGAGAAAGGCAGCGTATGTGGCTGCAATCCTAACCACACTTTCCTGAGAGTAAGCCCCATTGAACAAAGTAGGACTTACTTTTGAGTAGACCTGGTTAGGCTTGTGCCCTAAATCAAATCAATAATCAATAAATTCTTCCAGTGAGACCTTCCAATTGGGAAAGGTTCTCCCTACACACAGGAGTAGGCACTTCATGAACGGAAGGACCCCACACTTGGTTCCTTGCTTAAGTTCTCTCAGTGGGGTCTCCTGTTGGGGGGATGGAACAGCCCAGAAAAAAAACATCTTGGGTTTTAGGACGATGCATCATAAGGCAAGGCCCGGAAAAGAGTCTTGATCGATGGGAGTCTATGAAAATAGGGTTTTCAGAGACTATTGATCAATGTAGGAAGGAGTCATAAAGTCACAAAAGAACTGAAAGCTGAAAGGAGAACTCAACCTATACCCAGTGGGACCCATAACAGTGGGGAAGAGGAAGGGGGGAGACGTATCTCAACTGTCCCATTCAGGAAAAAGAGAAAAAGAAGGTACTCTTGTCCTATAAAAAAACAATTGGTTGGCAACCTTCAGTCTCGAAAGACTATGGTCTAAGCCTACAGCCCCCGGTATTCCCAGGCGGTCTCCCATCCAAGTGCTAACCAGGCCTGAACCTGCTTAGCTTCCGAGATCATGGTATAAGCCTACAGCACCCGGTATTCCCAGGCGGTCTCCCATCCAAGTGCTAACCAGGCCTGAACCTGCTTAGCTTCCGAGATCATGGTATAAGCCTACAGCGCCCGGTATTCCCAGGCGGTCTCCCATCCAAGTGCTAACCAGGCCTGAACCTGCTTAGCTTCCGAGATCATGGTATAAGCCTACAGCGCCCGATATTCCCAGGCAGTCTCCCATCCATGTACTAACCAGGCCTGACCCTGCTTAGCTTCCGAGATCATGGTATAAGCCTACAGCGCCCGGTATTCCCAGGCGGTCTCCCATCCAAGTAATAACCAGGCCTGACCCTGCTTAGCTTCCGAGATCATGCTATAAGCCTACAGCGCCCGGTATTCCCAGGCGGTCTCCCATCCAAGTACTAACCAGGCTCGACCCTGCTTAGCTTCTGAGATCATGGTATAAGCCTACAGCGCCCGGTATTCCCAGGCGGTCTCCCATCCAAGTACTAACCAGGCTCGACCCTGCTTAGCTTCCGAGATCATGGTATAAGCCTACAGCGCCCGGTATTCCCAGGCGGTCTCCCATCCAAGTACTAACCAGGCTCGACCCTGCTTAGCTTCCGAGATCATGGTATAAGCCTACAGCGCCCGGTATTCCCAGGCGGTCTCCCATCCAAGTACTAACCAGGCCCGACCCTGCTTAGCTTCCGAGATCATGGTATAAGCCTACAGCGCCCGGTATTCCCAGGCGATCTCCCATCCAAGTACTAACCAGGCCTGACCCTGCTTAGCTTCCGAGATCATGGTATGAGCCTACAGCGCCCGGTATTCCCAGGCGGTCTCCCATCCAAGTACTAACCAGGCCTGACCCTGCTTAGCTTCCGAGATCATGGTATAAGCCTACAGCGCCCGGTATTCCCAGGCGGTCTCCCATCCAAGTACTAACCAGGCCTGACCCTGCTTAGCTTCTGAGATCATGGTATAAGCCTGCAGCGCCCGGTATTCCCAGGCGGTCTCCCATCTGAGTACTAACCAGGCCTGACTCTGCTTAGCTTCCGAGATCAGATGATATGGGGCATGTGCAGGGTAAAGTTGGCTCAAAAATGGGGTTTGCTCCTCTTGGCTGCAGTGACCACGTCCACCAAGAAAGTGATCTTCTCTTTACCCATTTCTGCAATGCTGAGTTGCCTCCTGTTCTCTTTCAGGCTCAGCCCCACCACACCATGACTTCTTGTGGTCCAGCCTGCACCGTCCCATCTTGCGCCTCCAGCCCAGTGGTTGGTTTTGGCTCTTCGGGGCTGGGACTGGGCTCTGGAGGTCTCGGCTATGGAGGCATCAGCTATGGTGGTCTCGGCTACGGAGGTTTCGGCTCTGGTGGTCTCGGCTACGGAGGTATCGGCTCCGGTGGTCTCGGCTACGGAGGTATCGGCTGGGGGGCCGGCTTCGGTTCCGGCTACGGTTCCGGAGCCTTGGCTGTTGGAAGCACCAACTCAGGACAGCTGGGCACCCTGGCCGGGATCATCCCCCAACCCATCAACCAGATCCCACCGTCCGAGATTGTGATCCAGCCATCCGCCTCCATCGTCACCATCCCGGGAGCCATTCTCTCCGCCAGCTGCGAGCCGGTCTCCGTGGGAGGCAACACCCCCTGTGCCGTGGGTGGTTCGGGAGTTGTAGCTAACCGGGGGCTCTGGTCTGGTCTTCTGGGGAGCCGCTTTGGGGGACACCTGGGGGGCAGAAGCAACGTGTGTTTACCCCCCTGCTAAGTTCCCACGGACTGTCTTCACGATGAAACGGACGATCCACGGCAGAGCACCCAGGTCTGGCTTTTGATAGACTTCCACCACCATTCCCAGCTGACGTCAGCTGGAGCTGTGGGGCTACCTGCTCAGCACCCCCAAATATCAGACCCAGATGTTCTATCCTGCTTCCCTTTGCTTAGATTCTGTTGGGTTTGAGCCTTAATTTCAGCACCCAAAGTCCTCCGTGAAACCCGTACAGCTGGGGGGGGGGGAGCATTTTTGGAAACCTCTCATATTTCACCCCATTTCCCCCCCCATATTCGACTTTTTTCAAAGGGGCTGAACTTCCTTCATCTGATGCCTTCCTTCCGAGGAAGCTCAGAGGAAGCTCTGCTCTTCCTGCTGGAGATCTCAGCCTGTTGCCACTTTTCACTCCGCATCTCTTCAAATAAAAGTCAACTCTGCATTCAAAACTTGGACTGCTGCTTCTCATTGAGGACTGTCTCTTGGGGGACCGGGGCCAAAGGGTTCAAGAGCACCCCGATAACCAGGTTATGGGGCAAATCCCCACCAGGGGCCTCCGACGTGTCCCTTGCACAGACCCCGATGGTGCTACCGCTGTCCCAAGTAGTGAAGGGGTTCTGGGATGATCCTGGACAGGTGTGGGCGCTAATCGGCCCATGTCCTACACCAGCCATTTTCAACCACTGTGCCGCGGCACACCGGCGTGCTGTAAATGGTCCCCAGGTGTGCCCCAGGTGTTTGGTGGAGGGTCATTTAGTAATAGGACCGCTGGGGAATATAAGCCCCCTCCAACAACATGGAGTGCATTGTCAGTCGTCCAAATGGTGTGTGCCTTGACAATAAGAACAGCCCTACTGGATCAGGTCATAGGCCCATCTAGTCCAGCTTCCTGCATCTCACAGCAGACCGCCAAATGCCCCAGGGAGCATACCAGATAACTAGTGACCTCACCCTGGTGCCCTCCCTTGCATCTGGCATAGCCCATTTCTAAAATCAGGATGTTGCACATACACATCATGGCTTGTAACCCGTCATGGATTTTTCCTCCAGAAACTTGTCCAATCCCTTTTTAAAGGCGTCCAGGCTAGACGCCATCACCACATCCTGTGGCAAGGAGTTCCACAGACCAACCACATGCTGAGTAAAGAAATATTTTCTTTTGTCTGTCCTAACTCTCCCAACACTCAATTTTAGCGGATGTCCCCTGGTTCTGGTGTTATGTGAGAGTGTAAAGAGCATCTCTCTATCCACTCTGTCCATCCCCTGCATAATTTTGTATGTCTCAATCATGTCCCCCCTCAGGCGCCTCTTTTCTAGGCTGAAGAGGCCCAAACGCCGTAGCCTTTCCTCATAAGGTGCCCCAGCCCAGCAATCATCTTAGTCGCTCTCTTTTGCACCTTTCCCATTTCCACTATGTCTTTTTAGAGATGTGGCAACCAGAACTGGACACAATACTCCAGATGTGGCCTTACCATCAATTTGTACAAAGAAATTATAACATTAGCCATTTTGTTCTCAATACCTTTTCTAATGATCCCAAGCATAGAATTGGCCTTCTTCACTGCTGCTGCATATTGGGTTGACACTTTCATCGACCTGTCCACCCCCCCCTCCCCAGGTCTCTCTTCTGATCTGTCACAGACAGTTCAGAACCCATCAGCCTATATCTAAAGTTTTGATTTTTTGCCCCAATGTGCATGACCTTACACTTACATTGAAACACATCTGCCATTTTGCCAGTCTGGAGAGATCCTTCTGGAGCTCCTCACAATCACTTCTGGTCTTCACCACTCGGAAAAGTTTGGTGTCGTCTGCAAACTTTGCCACCTCACTGCTCAACCCTGTCTCCAGTTCATTTATGAAGATGTTGAAGAGCACCGGTCCCAGGACAGATCCTTGGGGCACACCGCTTTTCATTTCTCTCCATTGTGAAAATTGCCCATTGACACCCACTCTCTGTTTCCTGGTCTTCAACCAGTTCTCAATCCACAAGAGGACCTGTCCTCTAATTCCCTGACTGTGGAGTTTTTTCAGTAGCCTTTGGTGAGGGACCATGTCGAACGCCTTCTGAAAGTCCAGATATATAATGTCCACGGGTTCTCCCGCATCCACATGCCTGTTGACCTTTTCAAAGAATTCTATAAGGTTCGTGAGTCAAGACTTACCTTTGCAGAAGCCATGCTGATTCTCCCTCAGCAAGGCCTGTTCATCTATGTGTTTTGAGATTCTGTCTTTGATGAGACATTCCACCATCTTACCTGGTATAGCTGTTAGGCTGACCGACCTATAGTTTCCCAGGTCCCCCCTTCTTTCCCTTTTTAAAGTTAGGCGTGACATTTGCTATCCTCCAATCCTCTGGCACCGTGGCCGTTTTGAGGGACAAGTTGCACAGTACCTTGTCTTTTAGTACCTTGCCAGTATGTCATGAGACAAAAAAGGTGGAAAATCACTGTCCTAGACAACCCTTGGTCAACCCTAACATCACTGCTAGGGGAAAGCTCACAAGAAGCTTCTGTGGTTGCTGAGTGGGTCTTTATCTGATGAACTTCTGCCTTCAACGAGGGCCAAGGTGACATTTAGAGAGGGGGAAAGCAGGGACCGTCCCGTTAAACGTGCACCACGGAATGTATAATGGCAGGGGGTTGGACTAGACGATCTATTAGGCCCCTCCAACTCTATAATTAGCAACCATGATTGTGGTTAGATTGTGGTTAGATTGTGAGCCCTTTTGGGACAGGGAGCCATTTAGTTATTTGATTTTTCTCTGTAACCGCTTTGTGAACTTGAAAAAGTTGAAAAGCGGTATATAAATACTGTTAATAATAATGATTGCTACATCTCTAAGTTGGACAACGCAACACCTGTGGAACCGCAGCCTGTTCGGCAGACCCTGGGACTCCTACACCGTCCCATCCTGTGCCTCCACCCCAGTTGTGTGCTTTGGACCAGCAGGTCTTGGAGGTCTCAGCTCTGGCTACGGGGTCTCGGTTACAGTTACAGGGGTCTTGGTTACGGATACAGCGCCAGCACTCTGGCTGAAACCTCCGGCAATGTCGGCACCCTGGCTGGAGTCATCCCTTCCTGCGTGAACCAGATCCCACCAGCAGAGGTGGTCATCCAGCCCCCTCCCTCTGCGGTGACCATCCCAGGGTCCATCCTGTCTGCTAGCTGCGAGCCCGTTGCCATTGGAGGCTACACTCCCTGCGCCGTGGGTGGCTCTGGGATTGTAGGATCAGGTGTCTCTGGAGCAGGCCTCTATGGGGGCTTGGGCTATGGGAATTTGGGCTATGGGGGCTTGGGCTGGAGCTATGGCCTGAGGAGGGGAGGATTGTATGGAAGGAGGTCTATCCTGGGTCGCTGTGGTGACGTGTGCTTCTAAACCTGCAAACCCTACAAGAAGATCCCTACGATAACAGGAATGGCCAGGAATGGACACGTACAATATAGATCCCTTATCGAATGTCTAGGGTTGGAAGCAGAAGAGCTGAGCTTCTTGACCCTTCAGTCAACAGCTCGTGAATGAGCCTTGGCCCATCTATCTCTCATCTCTTGGATGATGTTGTGTCATACGGTCCTGATTCCTTAGCTGTCCTTTCTTTAGCATCCAGGGAGGATTCTGGGTAAAGTGGACCATGAGGGAACCTTCACAATCCCATAGTGGAGGGCGAAGGAGGAACAGCCATAAGAACATAAGAACATAAGAACAGCCCCACTGGATCAGGCCATAGGCCCATCTAGTCCAGCTTCCTGTATCTCACAGCGGCCCACCAAATGCCCCAGGGAGCACACCAGATAACAAGAGACCTCATCCTGGTGCTCTCCCCTACATCTGGCATTCTGACTTAACCCATTCCTAAAATCAGGAGGTTGCGCATACACATCATGGCTTGTACCCCATAATGGATTTTTCCTCCAGAAACTCATCCAATCCCCTTTTAAAGGCGTCTAGGCTAGACGCCAGCACCACATCCTGTGGCAAGGAATTCCACAGACCGACCACGCGCTGAGTAAAGAAATATTTTCTTTTGTCTGTCCTAACCCGCCCAACACTCAATTTTAGTGGATGTCCCCTGGTTCTGGTATTATGTGAGAGTGTAAAGAGCATCTCCCTATCCACTCTGTCCATCCCCTGCATAATTTTGTATGTCTCAATCATGTCCCCCCTCAAGCGTCGCTTTTCTAGGCTGAAGAGGCCCAAACGCCGTAGCCTTTCCTCATAAGGAAGGTGCCCCAGCCCCGTAATCATCTTAGTCGCTCTCTTTTGCACCTTCTCCATTTCCACTATGTCTTTTTTGAGATGCGGCGACCAGAACTGGACACAATACTCCAGGTGTGGCCTTACCATCGATTTGTACAACGGCATTATAATACTAACCGTTTTGTTCTCAATACCCTTCCTAATGATCCCAAGCATAGAATTGGCCTTCTTCACTGCCACCGCACATTGGGTCGACACTTTCATCGACCTGTCCACCACCACCCCAAGATCTCTCTCCTGATCTGTCACAGACAGTTCAGAACCCATCAGCCTATATCTAAAGTTTTGATTTTTTGCCCCAATGTGCATGACTTTACACTTACTGACATTGAAGCGCATCTGCCATTTTGCTGCCCATTCTGCCAGTCTGGAGAGATCCTTCTGGAGCTCCTCACAATCACTTCTGGTCTTTACCACTCGGAAAAGTTTGGTGTCGTCTGCAAACTTAGCCACTTCACTGCTCAACCCTGTCTCCAGGTCATTTATGAAGAGGTTGAAAAGCACCGGTCCCAGGACAGATCCTTGGGGCACACCGCTTTTCACCTCTCTCCATTGTGAAAATTGCCCATTGACACCCACTCTCTGCTTCCTGGCCTCCAACCAGTTCTCAATCCACGAGAGGACCTGTCCTCTAATTCCCTGACTGTGGAGTTTTTTCAGTAGCCTTTGGTGAGGGACCGTGTCAAACGCCTTCTGAAAGTCCAGATATATAATGTCCACGGGTTCTCCCGCATCCACATGCCTGTTGACCTTTTCAAAGAATTCTATAAGGTTGGTGAGGCAAGACTTACCCTTACAGAAGCCATGCTGACTCTCCCTCAGCAAGGCCTGTTCGTCTATGTGTTTTGAGATCTATGTGTTTTGAGCCACTGAAGGGTAGGGAGTATTGAGGCACAGGAGCCCTCCCAGAATCACAGGTCCATCACAGGGGACTTCCTCTTAGCGGGGACAGGGACGATGGTGGTCATCCAACTGTCTTCCTCTTAGCGGGGACAGAGTCTGGATGGATCATCGATGATGCATGCTGGAGAGACTCGGAATCAGCTCCTGCGAGGCTCCTCTCGGTTTGGTCTTGAGGACACAGGACACTGATGGAGCCCTTGGCATCACGTGCCCTCCACTCAGACCTCCCAACATTCATGGGCTGGAATAGGCTGAAGGTTGCACAGAACTTGGACAGCAAAGGTCAGCCAACCCAGAGGAGAACATGCTCATTGTGTATATTGCTAGGGGGGCAAACGTTCAGATATGGAGACAAGGAGCAGACCAGTGAACATCAGGACCTGTTATGTGCAGGCTGAAGTGAAACAGTCATCCTGATTTTCTTGGGACTATACCACATCTGCCTTCTGCAGGTCTTCATGTCCTACACTTATTGACACTGTTTCTGGACAGGCAGGCAGGAGAAGTTCTCCTTTCCAACCAGAAGAAGTCTGTGCTTGCTTGAGTTAGACCCACTCTGATATCGGGTGAGTTTTTCAAAGGGTTCTTTCTCTGGGTTGGAGAAGGAACTCTGCACACGCTCAGTGGCACTTGAGCCTCAGGGCTAAATTTTTGGAAGCACCAAAGAGCATATCGCAGCTCCGGGGAGAAGAGGAGGGAACCCTTTTGAAATGCACAGCTGCATACCTGACGCAGAAGGCGTGGGGGTGACTGCTCTTTTACTGTGGCTCCTTCCATAGCAGCAAAACCCCTGGAGTCATAATTTCTAATTAAGCCTCTGCAAAGACTTGCTCGTTTTCCCTCCGCCAAGTGGATGTTCGGAGCTCCTGCCGACTTCCCTGCCAAAGACAACATTCCCTGAGAATGTTCTGGAAGGAGATCACTCCCAAATTCTTGGCTGCAACGTCAGTTTGGGGAGTCCCACTGCAGGGTCTGCCGAACAGGCTGCAATTCCACAGGTGTTGCTTTGTTGAACTTAGAGATGCGGCAATCATGGATGCTAATTATAGACTTGGAACGGGCCTAATAGGTGATCTAGTCCAACCCCCTGCCATTATACATTCCGTAGTTCACGTTTAACGGGACGGTCCCTGTTTTTCCCCTCTCTAAGGATCACCTCGGCCCTCGTTGAAGGCAGTAGTTCATCAGATAAAGACCCACTCAGCATCCACAGAAGCTTCTCCTAGGTTTCTCCTAGCACTGATGTTAGGGTTGACTGAGGGTTGTCTAGGACAGTGATTTTCCACCTTTTTTGTCTCATGACACACTGACAAGGTACTAAAATGGTCAAGGCACACACCATTTGGGCGACTGACAATGCACTCCATGTTGTTGGAGGGGGCTTATATTCCCCAGCGGTCCTACTACTAAATGACCCTCCACCAAACTCCTGGGGCACACCTGGGGACCATTCACAGCACACCAGTGTGCCGCGGCACAGTGGTTGAAAATGGCTGGTGTAGGACATGGGCCGATTAGCGCCCACACCTGTCCAGGCTCATCCCAGAACCCCTTCACTACTTGGACAGCGGTAGCACCATCGGGGTCTGTGCAAGGGACACGTCGGAGGCCCGTGGTGGGGATTTGCCCCATAACCTGGTTATCGGGGTGCTCTTGAACCCTTTGGCCCCGGTCCCCCAAGAGACAGTCCTCAATGAGAAGCAGCAGTCCAAGTTTTGAATGCAGAGTTGACTTTTATTTGAAGAGATGCGGAGTGAAAAGTGGCAACAGGCTGAGATCTCCAGCAGGAAGAGCAGAGCTTCCTCTGAGCTTCCTTGGAAGGAAGGCATCAGATGAAGGAAGTTCAGCCCCTTTGAAGAAAGTCAAATATGGGGGGGGGGGAAATGGGGTGAAATATGTGAGGTTTCCAAGAATGCTGCCCCCACCCCACCCAGCTGTACGGGTTTCACGGAGGACATTGGGTGCTGAAATTAAGGCTCAAACCCAACAGAATCTAAGCAAAGGGAAGCAGGATAGAACATCTGGGTCTGATATTTGGGGGTGCTGAGCAGGTAGCCCCACAGCTCCAGCTGACGTCAGCTGGGAATGGTGGTGAAAGTCTATCAAAAGCCAGACCTGGGTGCTCTGCCGTGGATCGTCCGTTTCATCGTGAAGACAGTCCGTGGGAACTTAGCAGGGGGGTAAACACACGTTGCTTCTGCCCCCCAGGTGTCCCCCAAAGCGGCTCCCCAGAAGACCAGACCAGAGCCCCCGGTTAGCTACGACTCCCGAACCACCCACGGCACAGGGGGTGTTGCCTCCCACGGAGACCGGCTCGCAGCTGGCGGAGAGGATGGCTCCCGGGATGGTGACGATGGAGGCGGATGGCTGGATCACAACCTCGGACGGTGGGATCTGGTTGATGGGTTGGGGATGATCCCGGCAGGGTGCCCAGCTGTCCTGAGTTGGTGCTTCCAACAGCCAAGGCACCGGAACCGTAGCCGGAACCGTAGCCGGAACCGAAGCCGGCCCCCCAGCCGATACCTCCGTAGCCAAGACCACCGGAGCAGAAACCACCGGAGCCGAGACCTCCATAACCGAGACCACCGGAGCCGAAACCACCATAGCTGAGGCCTCCATAGCCAAGACCTCCAGAGCCCAGTCCCAGCCCCGAAGAGCCAAAACCAACCACTGGGCTGGAGGCGCAAGATGGGACGGTGCAGGCTGGACCACAAGAAGTCATGGTGTGGTGGGGCGGAGCCTGAAAGAGAACAGGAGGCAACTCAGCATTGCAGAAATGGGTAAAGAGAAGATCACTTTCTTGGTGGACGTGGTCACTGCAGCCAAGAGGAGCAAACCCATTTTTGAGCCAACTTTACCCTGCACATGCCCAATCTCATCTGATCTGGGAAGCTAAGCAGAGTCAGGCCTGGTTAGTACTTGGATGGGAGACCGCCTGGGAATACCGGGCGCTGCAGGCTTATACCATGATCTCGGAAGCTAAGCAGGGCCAGGCCTGGTTAGTACTCGGATGGGAGACCGCCTGGGAATACCGGTTGCTGTAGGCTTATACCATGATCTCGGAAGCTAAGCAGGGCCAGGCCTGGTTAGTACTTGGATGGGAGACCGCCTGGGAATACCGGGTGCTGTAGGCTTATACCATGATCTCGGAAGCTAAGCAGGGCCAGGCCTGGTTAGTACTTGGATGGGAGACCGCCTGGGAATACCGGGTGCTGTAGGCTTATACCATGATCTCGGAAGCTAAGCAGGGTCGGGCCTGGTTAGTATTCAGATGGGGGACCGCCTGGGAATACCGGGCGCTGTAGGCTTATACCATGATCTCGGAAGCTAAGCAGGGCCAGGCCTGGTCAGTACTTGGATGGGAGACCGCCTGGGAATACCGGGTGCTGTAGGCTTATACCATGATCTCGGAAGCTAAGCAGGGTCGGCCTGGTTAGTATTCAGATGGGGGACCGCCTGGGAATACCGGGCGCTGTAGGCTTATACCATGATCTCGGAAGCTAAGCAGGGTGGGGCCTGGTTAGTATTCAGATGGGAGACCGCCTGGGAATACCGGGCGCTGCAGGCTTATACCATGATCTCGTAAGCTAAGCAGGGTCAGGGCTGGTTAGTATTCAGATGGGAGACCGCCTGGGAATAATGGGTGCTGTAGGCTTATACCATGATCTTGTAAGCTAAGCAGGGTCAGGCCTGGTTAGTACTCAGATGGGAGACCTCCTGGGAATACCGGATGCTGTAGGCTTATAGCATGATCTCGGAAGCTAAGCAGGGTCAGGCCTGGTTAGTACTCAGATGGGAGACCACCTGGGAATACCGGGTGCTGTAGGCTTATACCATGATCTCGGAAGCTAAGCAGGGTCAGGCCTGGTTAGTATTCAGATGGGAGACCGCCTGGGAATACCGGGCGCTGTAGGCTTATACCATGATTTCGGAAGCTAAGCAGGGTCAGGCCTGGTTAGTACTTGGATGGGAGACCGCCTGGGAATACCGGTTGCTGTAGGCTTATACCATGATCTCGGAAGCTAAGCAGGGTCGAGCCTGGTTAGTACTTGGATGGGAGACCGCCTGGGAATACCGGGCGCTGTAGGCTTATACCATGATCTCAGAAGCTAAGCAGGGTCGAGCCTGGTTAGTACTTGGATGGGAGACCGCCTAGGAATACCGGGCGCTGTAGGCTTATACCATGATCTCGGAAGCTAAGCAGGGTCGAGCCTGGTTAGTACTTGGATGGGAGACCGCCTGGGAATACCGGGCGCTGTAGGCTTATACCATGATCTCAGAAGCTAAGCAGGGTCGAGCCTGGTTAGTACTTGGATGGGAGACCGCCTGGGAATACCGGGCGCTGTAGGCTTATAGCATGATCTCGGAAGCTAAGCAGGGTCAGGCCTGGTTAGTACTTGCATGGGAGACTGCCTGGGAATACCGGGGGCTGTAGGCTTAGACCATAGTCTTTCGAGACTGAAGGTTGCCAACCAATTGTTTTTTTATAGGACAAGAGTACCTTCTTTTTCTCTTTTTCCTGAATGGGACAGTTGAGATACATCTCCCCCCTTCCTCTTCCCCACTGTTATGGGTCCCACTGGGTATAGGTTGAATTCTCCTTTCAGCTTTCAGTTCCTTTGTGACTTTATGACTCCTTCCTACATTGATCAATAGTCTCTGAAAACCCTATTTTCATAGACTCCCATCGATCAAGACTCTTTTCCGGGCCTTGCCTTATGATGCATCGTCCTAAAACCCAAGATGTTTTTTTTTCTGGGCTGTTCCATCCCCCCAACAGGAGACCCCACTGAGAGAACTTAAGCAAGGAACCAAGTGTGGGGTCCTTCCGTTCATGAAGTGCCTACTCCTGTGTGTAGGGAGAACCTTTCCCAATTGGAAAGTCTCACTGGAAGAATTTATTGATTATTGATTTGATTTAGGGCACAAGCCTAACCAGGTCTACTCAAAAGTAAGTCCTACTTTGTTCAATGGGGCTTACTCTCAGGAAAGTGTGGTTAGGATTGCAGCCACATACGCTGCCTTTCTCCCCGAAAGGCACCCAAGGCGACCCTTCTGTGAAGATCCCTTCTGCGATCCCAAGACCGAGAAGATCCCTTCTGGCAATCCCCAGGAGAAGGCCTCCTCTGATACCCTTCTGCTCACAGAAGGTGTCCTTCTACAAGTCAAAGGAAACTTTTATGAACAGTCAGAGTCATTGACTGGTCTCATGGTCCAGCATATCCTCTCTACGTCTCGCAAGCCCTTAACGACGGACCAACTTTTTGGGAGATCAAACTCACAGACATGGACAGACAGACCCAAACCGGAGCTTGAGAACTTCACAGGCGTGACCCCTGGGTATAAAACATCAGCTTGGTGCATGGCCCCCGAATAGGGCGATGTTTCATCCTTAACACCCCCCCCCCCCAAGTTTGACTTACCTTCTTCTCCAAAGGGCGGAAGATGCAAGGAGACGAGAGAGTCAAGTGAAGCTGGTGGAGAATCCCTGGAAGGCTCCGTGCTTATATACCGTTTGGTGGCGTCGGTTCTGGCTGGAAGGCCACATTTTTACGACCCGCGCTTTGATCACTGACATGATGACGAACCGCGTGCTGGATTGCTGGGATTAACACAGCCTCTTCCGCCCAAGAGTTGGGTTATTGTCTCCTTGCTTGATCCTTAAGCCCTTCAAAGAAACTTATTTTAATTATGATTATTTTTTATACAGAGTTAAAAAATTAGAACTCTGCAAAATCATCTTCCTCGTTATAAAATTAAATCAGACAATGACATGCAGAATTCTCCACATGCAGGCAAGAGCACTTCGGAAGCTGCCTTTGGGTCAGACGCCTGAGTCACCGGCACGGCAATCCTAGGTGTGCGTCCCCCAAAGGAAGTCCCTGTGACATCAATGGGGCTCACTCCTGAGCCAGCTCCATGGAGGAGAGGACTGGTGCTTTGCCCTGAATAGGGGGGATTCTGGAAGGGGGGGCTGTGTGGCAGGAGAAGGACCCAAGACTCCCTCCTGCTTTGACTTCCAAGCCGGACGGTTTGAATTCCGAGCTGTGCTGTGTAATGGGAACTTCTGCTGACCGCAGCTTGAGATGGAAGCCCACGTGGATGATGTCACTTCCAGCTTTGACATCACTTCCAAGTTCATGACATCACCACCAGTGGGTCCTGATAGATTGTCATTCGAAAAAGCAGGTCCCGGTGCTAAAAACCTTGAGAACCGCGGAAGTAACATTGAGCTTTGACTTTTAGTATTTAAGAGACACTTTATTCTGTTTTGTACATCCTGTTCTGTCCTGAGCACCTCACTTGTGGGAGGAGGAGATAAACCGATTTGAAATAAAGAGCTGACAGCCCAAACCTATCCACGCTTTTCCCGGGAGTAAGCCCCACGGACTCTAATGGGACTTACTTCTGAGCAGACACGCATAGGACTGGGCTCTAAATCAGCCATTTTCAACCCACTGTGCCATGGCACACTGGTGTGCCGCAGATGGTCCACAGGTGCGCCGCAGGAGTTTGGAGAGGGTCATTTCTTAGTAGAGCCATTGGGGGGTTTGAGCCCCCTACCAGCAGCACGGTGTGCCTTGTCAGTGCTCAAAATACCAATGGTGTATTTTTACATACAGAATACTAAGGGTGTGCTCAAAATACTAACGGTGTGCCTTGGCCATTCTAGCACCTTGTCAGTGCGCCACGAGCTGAAAAAGGTTGAAACTCGCTCAGCTAAATCCTGCTGGCAGGGCCCTGCTTCTTCAGGGGGTGGGACAGGTACGGTTCTGGCGATGGCTGGTGCCCCAGCGAGGGTATTTTGAGGTCCATTCTGGGGAGGGGAAGGTAGAGGTGGAGGTAGTGTGCTACGTCCACACTACTACCACAATAAAGCCTTCTCCAAACGTATCAAAGAAGTAAAAAAATGCTGCTCTTCTCACCCCTAGAAAATTCTGTCGGGGCAGCACTAAACGGGAACCAAAACAGAGAGTTCAGCAGCGCAGGTGGAGCCAAACCTCCAGCTTTTTATGCCCAAGCGCTTGAAAATGAGGCATCGATGCTCAGGGATGTGCAGTTTTACAACCTCCCCCACCCTTACTGCAGCGTGAAATCAAAGACGAGCCACAGCATTCGTGATGCAGATTATTTTTCTTACATCTCGTGTACTTGTTTGAAGTTTGCTCCGCGCAACCCTCTGGGCGCTCGATGCCCTGATCCTCCCCCATAGATAGGCAGAGGGAAGCGAGAGGTTGGCTGGGCTTCGTTGGCAAAACCAGAAACTAAAACCCTGTTGTTTGGTGTGGCCTTCGCTCAGCATTAATGCTCACCTTGGTTCAGTAGTACAGCATTCCACATCTAATATTTAAGAACATAAGAACAGCCCCACTGGATCAGGCCATAGGCCCATCTAGTCCAGCTTCCTGCATCTCACAGCAGCCCACCAAATGTCCCAGGGAGCACACCGGATAACAAGAGACCTGCAAGGCATTCTGGGAATTGTAGTTAAGAACATAAGAACAGCCCCACTGGATCAGGCCATAGGCCCACCTAGTCCAGCTTCCTGCATCTCACAGCGGCCCACCAAATGCCCCAGGGAGCACACCAGATAACAAGAGACCTGCAAGGCCTCCTGGGAATTGTAGTTAAGAACATCAGAACAGCCCCACTGGAGCAGGCCATAGGCCCATCTAGTCCAGCTTCCTGTATCTCAAAGCGGCCCACCAAATGCCCCAGGGAGCACACCAGATAACAAGAGACCTGCAAGGCCTCCTGGGAATTGTAGTTAAGAACATAAGAACAGCTCCACTGGATCAGGCCATAGGCCCACCTAGTCCAGCTTCCTGCATCTCACAGCGGCCCACCAAATGCCCCAGGGAGCACACCAGATAACAAGAGGACCTGCAAGGCTTCCTGGGAATTGTAGTTTAAGAACATAAGAACAGCCCCACTGGATCAGGCCACAGGCCCATCTAGTCCAGCTTCCTGTATCTCACAGCGGCCCACCAAATGCCCCAGGGAGCACACCAGATAACAAAAGACCTGCAAGGCTTCCTGGGAATTGTAGTTAAGAACATAAGAACAGCCCCACTTGATCAGGCCATAGGCCCATCTAGTCCAGCTTCCTGTATCTCACAGCGGCCCACCAAATGCCCCAGGGAGCACACCAGATAACAAAAGACCTGCAAGGCTTCCTGGGAATTGTAGTTAAGAACATAAGAACAGCCCCACTGGATCAGGCCATAGGCCCATCTAGTCCAGCTTCCTGTATCTCACAGCGGCCCACCAAATGCCCCAGGGAGCACACCAGATAACAAGAGACCTGCAAGGCCCCCTGGGAATTGTAGTTAAGAACATAAGAACAGCCCCAATGGATCAGGCCATAGGCCCATCTAGTCCAGCTTCCTGTATCTCACAGCGGCCCACCAAATGCCCCAGGGAGCACACCAGATAACAAGAGACCTCATCCTGGTGCCCTCCCTTGCATCTGGCATTCTGACATAGCCCATTTCTAAAATCAGGAGGTTGCGCATACACATCATGGCTTGTACCCTGTAATGGATTTTTCCTCCAGAAACTTGACAACTAACTAAAATGCCCAGACTTTCCTAGGCGCCAGAATAGATAGTGAATTTAAGAATATTTCTAGCAATGAGAATAATTAATCTTGGTAGGCACAGACTCATTAACAGGGTGTCTGTTCAAACTCAAAGCTGACAAAACAGGTATGAACTACATATCAAAGTTGGCAGAATCCGATAAGGGAGGCCTCCAGCTAGAGATTTCTCTTAAAAATGCAACTTATATCAGAGAAGAAGAGAGATTTTATAGCAATCAGAAATGTCTTAATAACTTCTTGTAGGAATGAGTTACAAAATAATTAAAATTAGATTGGAAAAGAGGATAAAATACTGAATAAAATAAGTATAAACACGGATTTAAATAAATGGATTATTACCAGATTAGTGTAATTGGGAAAATTAGGATAGAGGCACACTGCCCACTTTTGAAATAGTATTGACATTACAGAAAGGGGAGGAGTTCTCCAAAATGGCGAATACAGTAACCTGAGATATTTAAATGTATGCTCCAGATATGGCAATAGCCAATGAAAATCCCCATATCCGGCATCATAGGCTCTAACAAATATGATTGGAGTTTTCTTGAGACAAAGAACCCACGGGTATATATGGTCACACCCAGAAGGGAATGTTGCTTTTTCTCTGGGACACTGAGAGACCACAGCTCTCTGTGTTCCCCATTTTGAACCACCGAGAGAAGCCCATTGCTGGCAATGAATAAATGTTTGCTCATTTTCACCAGGCTTGCTTACCAAGTCTATTTTTGAGTTTATTTTCAACTTTGCTCTTCAAGCTCACTCTGAGCTTGTTTGAAATTTGCTGCGGACACAACAATTAAGCAATGACCTTGCAACACATCTAGTCCAGCTTCCTGTATCTCACAGCGGCCCACCAGATGCCCCAGGGAGCACACCAGAGAACAAGGGACCTCATCCTGGTGCCCTCCCTTGCATCTGGCCTTCTGACATAGCCCATTTCTAAAATCAGGAGGTTGCGCATACACATCATGGCTTGTACACCGTAATGGATTTTTCCTCCAGAAACTTGACCAATCCCCTTTTAAAGGCGTCCAGGCCAGACGCCATCACCACATCCTGTGGCAAGGAGTTCCACAGACCAACCACATGCTGAGTTGTCATCTGCAAACTTAGCCACTTCACTGCTCAACCCTGTCTCCAGGTCATTAATGAAGAGGTTGAAAAGCACCGATCCCAGGACAGATCCTTGGGGCACACCGCTTTTCACCTCTCTCCATTGTGAAAATTGCCCATTAACACCCACTATCTGCTTCCTGGCCTCCAACCAGTTCTCAATCCATGAGATGACCTGTCCTCTAATTCTCTGACTGTGGAGTTTTTTCAGTAGCCTTTGGTGAGGGACCGTGTCCAACACCTTCTGAAAGTCCAGATATATAATGTCTACGGGTTCTCCCACATCCACATTCCTGTTGACCTTTTCAAAGAATTCTATAAGGTTCGTGAGGCAAGACTTACCCTTACAGAAGCCAGGCTGACTCTCCCTCAGCAAGGCCAGTTCGTCTATGTGTTTTGAGATTTTATCTTTGATGAGGCATTCCACCATCTTACCCGGTATGGATGTTAGGCTGACCGGCCTATAGTTTCCCGGGTCCCCCCTCTTTCCCTTTTTAAAAATAGGCGTGACATTTGCTATCCTCCAATCCTCTGGCTCTGTGGCCGTCTTGAGGGACAAGTTGCATATTTTAGTCAAGAGATCTGCAACTTCATTCTTCAATTCCTTAATAACTCTTGGGTGGATGCCATCATGGCCTTATTGATCTTTAATTTATCAATGAGGTCTGAAACATTTGTTATCTGGTGTGCTCCCTGGGGCATTTGGTGGGCCGCTGTGAGATACAGGAAACTGGACTAGATGGGCCTATGGCCTGATCCAGTGGGGCTGTGCTTATGTTCTTATGTTCTTATGAGTAATTAAATATTTTCTTCTGTCTGTTCTAACCCTCCCAACACTCAATTTTAGTGGATGTCCCCTGGTTCTGGCGTTATGTGAGACTGTAAAGAGCATCTCCCTATCCACTCTATCCTTCCCCTGCATAATTTAGCACGAGTACTTTGAACGGAGTTGCTCCTCCAAGGAAAATGTCTCCTTCTAAAAGGTGACCCTAGTCTCTCTCTCTCTCTCTCTCTCTCTCTCTCTCTCTCTCTCTCTCTGGTAAAGTGTATCCGCCTATCGCAGAGTTGGGCCTGAACCTGTTCACATGGTAGGAACCTGAGCTTTTGTGGAGGCTCCTGTTTGGAACAGAACCTCCAATATCTTTTGGGGGCTGTCAAGAAAGAAGACCATCCCTTTTGCTTCAGATGGTGGCCATACCCTAAGCAGGGCCCTATTTGACTATTGTATGGGGTGTGCAGGGTTACATGGGAGAAGGAGGTCCTGAAGATTCTGCCTGATCCAGGAGCAGGTTCAGCAATAGAGAAAGATGCTCAGTCATTCAGCAGCCTTAATGAGGGCCTCTTAAGGGGGAGGGGGAGGGTGCCAGAGCAGAAAAGGCCCTGCTCCTTCTCATCATCCCCTTGGCTTCAGACGGTGGTGGTATCCTAAACAGGGCCCTATCTCACAGCTCTAGGGGAAGAGGAGGGTTACATAGGAGGAGGTCCTTCAGATTCCTCTGGATCTGAACATTGTTTCAGGAGCAGGTTCAGCAACGTTCAAAGATGCTAAATGGTTCAGTGGTGTAGCCTGGGAGCATCAAGGAGGGCCGAGGTGACCCTTAGGGAGGGGAAAATCAGGGACCATCCCATTAAATGCGACCATTGAATGTATAATCATTCCTGATTATTGCATCTCTAAGCTGGACAAGCAACGCCTGTTGAACCGCAGCCTCTTCTGTACGCCACGCTGTGGGACTCTCGGATGCTGCAACCAAGGATTTGGGAAGAGAAAAACAGGGACCGTCCCATTGAATGTGAACCATCCGAATGTATAAGCATCCCTGATTGCCGCATCTCTAAGTTGAACAACGTAACACCTTTGGAACCACAGCCTGTTCGGCAGACCCTGCAGTGGAACTCCCCCAACTAACACTGCAGCCAAGAATTTGGGAGTGATCTCCTTCCAGAACATTCTCAGGGAATGTTGTCTTTGGCAGGGAAGTCGGCAGGAGCTCCGAACATCCACTTGGCGGAGGGAAAACGAGCAAGTCTTTGCAGAGGCTTAATTAGAAATTATGACTCCAGGGGTTTTGCTGCTATGGAAGGAGCCACAGTAAAAGAGCAGTCACCCCCACGCCTTCTGCGTCAGGTATGGAGTTGTGCATTTCAAAAGCGGTTCCCTCCTCTTTTCCCTGGAGCTGAGATATGCCGCTTGGTGCTTCCAAAAATTCGGCAGAGGCTCGAGTGCCACTGAGCATGTGCAGAGTTCCTTCTCCAACCCAGAGAAAGAACCCTTTGAAAAACACACCCGATATCAGAGTGGGTCTGACTCAAGCAAGCACAGACTTCTTCTGGTTGGGAAAGGAGAACTTCTCCTGCCTGCCCAGAAACAGTGTCAGCAAGTGTAGGAGCTGAAGACCTGCAGAGGGCAGATGTGGTAGAGTCCCAAGAAAGTCAGCGTGACTGTTTCCCTCCAGCCTGCACACAGCAGGTGACATTGTCGTCCTGGTGACCTAACATGGTCCTTGCCGGGATTTTTTAATGCAGGAGGACTGGAAAACCTGCAGCTCCGTCCCCAAAAGTCTCACATGGTGTCGCCCTCCTCTTCCTATAATATGGAGAATGGGTCCAATTTATGCAGAATTTGTTTTGGGGGGGGGGGCAGAATAAGTCAGCAGAGTTTGGGGGCTGTACCACTTTGGACTGTGGCAGTGCTGTGGGAGGGGGGAAGAGGTTGCGTTTTGGAAAGCTTTTTCCAGTAGAAACCACGCCGAACACGGCATGAAAACACACCCCGGGCTGATGTGGGTGGTGCAGTCCAGACCTCTGCCAGCTGAAGACGGGGGATCGTTCTGGCGTGAGAAGATGGTGAGCGCCAAAGGACGCTTTTCACTCCTTCCCAAATGTGGAAATCAAGGGCCTGATCCTGCCCAACTCTCCAGGATGGAGGCAGCCATGCCGTTCTGTGGTGGTGCTGGGCAGTGACGGAGACCTCCTCAAGGTCATAGGACTTTTGTTCCCTTCACTCAGGGCAGTATCACACCTGCACCGGTGCTGGAGAGTTGGGCAGGATGGGGCCCTCAGCCTCCCAGTTCCCAGTTGGCAAGGATGCCAATCAAAATAGCTGACTCAGCACAATTGTGCCTGTGCAAATCACCACAACGAGTGGTGTACATCTGTGCAAAATCTTCAACACAGCACTCCGTAACTTGCGTGTTCCTAACTTGGGGACCCAGTGCATGACTAAGCTGACCCACTGCCCATTACTATGCAGGCCTTCTCAGCAGCACACCTCGCTTTCTTCAGTGGGGCTTGCTCCCAGGTAAGGGTGCACAGGATGGCAGCCTTTAAGAGCAATCCAGAAGGTGTGTGCTGCCTGCACAAGTCCCCTGGGCCGATCTGGGAGTGTCAGGAACGTGCCTTAGACTGGCCCATGAGAGAGACACACCCAGTAGGTGGAGGTGCCACCTCTCTGTAGGGCCACAAGAATGCTGTGTTGTGTGGTTGTAGTGGAACTGGTGAGCACGTAGAGCTCATAACTCCCGGCTTCTTCCTCCCGCTGATCTGCCCCTTCTCTCCATATATGAAGGGAACCTTCGCCCCCTGGCAACATGCCCGGCCAACATGTTCTCTGCTGGGCCGGCTCATCCCACAGCCTGTCTGAGCTCTAAAGCCAGCAGCTTCAGCCTATTCCAGCCCATGTATGTTGGGAGGTCTGAGTGGGGGGCACGTGATGCCAAGGGCTCCATCAGTGTCCTGTGTCCTCAAGACCAAACCGAGAGGAGCCTTGCAGGGGCTGATTCCGAGTCTCTCCAGCATGCATCATCGATGATCCATCCAGACTCTGTCCCCGCTAAGAGGAAGTCCCCTGTGATGGACCTGGAGATTCTGGGAGGGCTCCTGTGCCTCAAGACTCCCTACCCTTCAGTGGCTCTTCCTCCTCCGCCCTCCACTGTGGGATGGTGAAGGTTCCCTCTTGGTCCACTTTACCCAGAAGCCTCCCTGGATGCTAAAGAAAGAACAGCTAAGGAATCAGGACCGTACGACACAACATCACCCAAGAGACGAGTGACAGATGGGATGGTGACCACGGGGCGGGGGGGCTGGATGACCACCATCGTCCCTGTCCCCACCAAGAGAAAGTCCCAAGTAATGCACCTGGAGATTCTGGGAGGGCTCCTGTGTTTCCCTGCTTTATACCCTCCCGTGGCTGTTTCTCCTCGTCCTTTCACTGTGAGACGGTGAAGGTCCCCTCCTGGTCCAGCTTACCCAGAATCCTCAAAGCTACAGACAGGACAGCTCTGGAATCGGGGCCGTATGACGCAGTTTCACCCATG
Source organism: Tiliqua scincoides (assembly GCF_035046505.1). NCBI lineage: Eukaryota > Metazoa > Chordata > Lepidosauria > Squamata > Scincidae > Tiliqua > Tiliqua scincoides. The sequence continues at coordinate 63,078 of NW_027101664.1, forward strand.
AGGCTTGTGATAGATGACAACATGTGTTTTATTGAACATGGGAAAAGGAGTCACAATTGCAGATGGAGGAGCTGAAGAATAAAGTGGGGGGAGGAGAAGAGACCGAGAGACTTGAGGTGGTCCTTGGTCTGGAGACTTTCAGAACTAGAAGGGGAACGGACGAGGCTCATTCAGGAGCTGTTGACTGGAGGGTCGAGGAGCTCAGCTCTTCTGCCTCCAGCCCTAGACATTCGATAGGGGATCTGCATCGTACGTGTCCATTCCTGGCCATTCCTGTCGTCGTAGGGATCTTCTTGTAGGTTTAGAGGCACACGCTACCACGGCGACCCAGGATAGACCTCCTTCCGTACAATCCACCCCTCCTCAGGCCGGAGCCCCAGCCCAGGCCTCCAGAGCCCAAAGCCCCATAGCCCAAGCCCCCGTAAAGGCCTGCTCCACCGAAACCTGATCCTACAATCCCAGAGCCACCCACGGCGCAGGGAGTGTTGCCCCCGACGGCCACGGGCTCGCAGCTAGCGGACAGGATGTCCCCTGGGATGGTCACTATGGAGGGAGGGGGCTGGATGACCACCTCTGCCGGTGGGATCTGGTTCACGCAGGAAGGGAGGACTCCAGCCAGGGTGCCGAGGTTGCCGGAGGTTTCGCCAGCACCGTATCCGTAACTGATACCCCCGTAGACAGATCCGAGACCCCCGAGGCCGGATCCGAGACCCCCGGGGCCGTATCCGAGACCCCCGTAGCCATAGCCGAGACCTCCAGAACCTCCCGATCCAAAGCCCACGACTGGGGCGGAGGCAACGGATGGGACGGTGCAGGATGGACCACAGTCAACCATGGTGGGATGGAGCGGGCTCTGAAACAAGCATCAGGGGACACAAGGATACGTTCAGTGGGACGCTCAGGAGATGTTGTCGCTGCAGAGTCCTCAGCTATTGCATCAGCTCCCCTATTCCCTGCCCTCGGCCTCCTGCTGCCGTTCCCCATCCTTCAAGCCCCTACTAATGAGGTCCTACTTCCAGAGACCCTAAACCCAGTCCCTTCACTCAAGATCCTTCGTTCTTCTCAACCTTGTTTGAAGAGCCTCCCTACTGATGTTTGAATGATGGTCACCTCTGCCCTTCCGCCCCTCTCTGGTGTTCATCCTGCAGCCAGGCTGATGGCCTGAATCTCTGTGTGTAGGATGCTGGCAGGACCCAGAAGGGAAGAGTGCTAGTGGGTCCTGACCCACAGTTTGAGAAACCCTGCCCCATGGCATTCAAGTGGAGGCTCTGGAGATGTCGGAGCTACCGTGCTTTTTCAGCTACTGCAATGGTTGCCCTATTCCCGATTCCTCCTCCCCCTGCTGTTCTCCACCCTTCAAGCCCTCAATCCTCCAATTAATTAATTACTCATTCATCCTCCTGTCATGCTGACAATCTGAATCAAAGGATACAGACCAACCTTCCAGAACAAGGCTGCTTACAGGGGACTCCAGTGGCCATTTGTAGACAAATTGAGCCCCGTGCCCAAGAGTGAGGAGTGCATTGTGGGCGCTACTCAAACCAGGGTTGACTAGGCGTGTGACCCTCTAGCAGAGGCTGGAGGAAGGCTGTGGCAGTTTCCTGCAAGAGCAGGAGGCTGGACTAGATGCCCTCCAAGATCCCTTCCCACATCCTGGAATTCTACCTGCATGCCACGACTCTTCCCCCAGGGTAGACAAAGACCCCTGCATTTCAGAGGATGCCTCAGAGATGCAGAGAGATCTGGCAACAATACGGAAGACCATAGAGATGAACTGTGGCCACTCCAAAACGTCCTTGCCCATTGGAGTGTGGGCAACCAACGTCCTGCAGACACCCCTTGACTTACCCAGAACTTCTGGCCTGGACTTACCAAGGAGAAGAAAGCGAGAGATGAAGCTGGGGAGGCTGTCAGTGAAGCTGTTGGAGGCTCTCGGGCCGGAGGAGCCTTTTATAGTGCTTTGCCCACGTCCCCCCGTGGCCCTGGAAGACGCTTCTTTTGGCCCAGGGCATTAATTTTGCAGGCAAGGCAAATAATTGGCAAAGCACATCCTGCCCCTGGATTACTTTAATGACTACCAACAAAGATGGAGTGTCTTTGTCAGCACCTCATGAAGACACTCGCTCTGGGACCCTTTGATCTTCTTCTTCTGCAGAAATGCTTCTGCTTATTTGCCTGTTTGCAGGAGCCACAACAAGCGGACTCAGGGCCCGAGGCCTCCCCTCCCAGGCGGCCAGACCGGGGAGGCTCTCGGCAAACTGCTCTGCTTGCACGCTGAGGGTTCTGGGGAGCCGGGAGAGGCGCCGAGCCTTGGCTGAGTCAGGTGCTGATCCCAGACCGAGAGCATCAGAGGCTCCCCTGGATAAGCGGAGCCCTGAAACCCCCAACACCAGTGCCGGCCGTTGACTGGGAGACCTCCCGTCTCTCTGTGGAAGCGTCCCCTGGGGTGTGGGGAGAAGCAGCCATTTAGGGACCCACAAAGCCCCTCCTATGACACTTCAACATGGGGAATCTCTGCTTGGGCTTTGGGATTCCATTGGCCCTTGTGTGGCAGGGGCACTGGTTGAGGTTCTGTGCCCACTAGAGGCCCCGCCTGGCTGCCCAAAACCCTGGACCCCAGGATTCCATAGATCCACAGGTGGCGGGAGATGGTTGAGTGTCTCTGCCCCACCCCCATGGCTCCATCCGGCTTCCCCAACCCCCTGGACCCCAGGATTCCATAGATCCACAGGTGGCGGGAGATGGTTGAGAGTCTCTGCCCCACCCCAGTGGCTCCATCCGGCTTCCCCAAACCCCTGGACCCCAGGATTCAAAATGGACACGGTGCCAGAAGATTGGAGGATAGCAAATGTCACGCCTATTTTTAAAAAGGGAAGAGGGGGGACCCGGGAAACTATAGGCCGTTCAGCCTAACATCCATACCGGGTAAGATGGTGGAATGCCTCATCAAAGATAGGATCTCAAAACACATAGACGAACAGGCCTTGCTGAGGGAGAGTCAGCATGGCTTCTGTAAGGGTAAGTCTTGCCTCACGAACCTTATAGAATTCTTTGAAAAGGTCAACAGGCATGTGGATGCGGGAGAACCCGTGGACATTATATATCTGGACTTTCAGAAGGCATTTGACACGGTCCCTCACCAAAGGCTACTGAAAAAACTCCACAGTCAGGGAATTAGAGGACAGGTCCTCTCGTGGATTGAGAACTGGTTGGAGGCCAGGAAGCAGAGAGTGGGTGTCAATGGGCAATTTTCACAATGGAGAGAGATGAAAAGCGGTGTGCCCCAAGGATCTGTCCTGGGACCGGTGCTTTTCAACCTCTTCATAAATGACCTGGAGACAGGGTTGAGCAGTGAAGTGGCTAAGTTTGCAGACGACACCAAACTTTTCCGAGTGGTAAAGACCAGAAGTGATTGTGAGGAGCTCCAGAAGGATCTCTCCAGACTGGCAGAATGGGCAGCAAAATGGCAGATGCGCTTCAATGTCAGTAAGTGTAAAGTCATGCACATTGGGGCAAAAAAATCAAAACTTTAGATACAGGCTGATGGGTTCTGAGCTGTCTGTGACAGATCAGGAGAGAGATCTTGGGGTGGTGGTGGACAGGACGATGAAAGTGTCGACCCAATGTGCGGCGGCAGTGAAGAAGGCCAATTCTATGCTTGGGATCATTAGGAAGGGTATTGAGAACAAAACGGCTAGTATTATAATGCCGTTGTACAAATCTATGGTCAGGCCACACCTGGAGTATTGTGTCCAGTTCTGGTCGCCGCATCTCAAAAAAGACATAGTGGAAATGGAAAAGGTGCAAAAGAGAGCAACTAAGATGATTACAGGGCTGGGGCACCTTCCTTATGAGGAAAGGCTACGGCGTTTGGGCCTCTTCAGCCTAGAAAAGTGGCGCCTGAGGGGGGACATGATTGAGACATACAAAATTATGCAGGGAATCGAGTGGATAAAGAGATGCTCTTTTCCCTCTCACATAATACCAGAACCAGGGGACATCCACTAAAATTAAGTGTTGGGCGGGTTAGGACAGACAAAAGAAAATATTTCTTTACTCAGCGTGTGGTCGGTCTGTGGAACTCCTTGCCACAGGATGTGATGCTGGCGTCTAGCCTAGACGCCTTTAAAAGGGGATTGGACAAATTTCTGGAGGAATGGGGTACAAGCCATGATGTGTATGCGCAACCTCCTGATTTTAGAAATGGGTTAAGTCAGAATGCCAGATGTAGGGGAGGGCCCCCAGGATGAGGTCTCTTGTTATCTGGTGTGCTCCCTGGGGCATTTGGTGGGCCGCTGTGAGATACAGGAAGCTGGACTAGATGGGCCTCTGGCCTGATCCAGTGGGGCTGTTCTTATGTTCTTAAACTACAGTTCCCAGGAGGCCTTGCAGGTCTCTTCTTATCTGGTGTGCTCCCTGGGGCATTTGGTGGGCCGCTGTGAGATACAGGAAGCTGGACTAGATGGGCCTCTGGCCTGATCCAGTGGGGCTGTTCTTATGTTCTTAAACTACAGTTCCCAGGAGGCCTTGCAGGTCTCTTCTTATCTGGTGTGCTCCCTGGGGCATTTGGTGGGCCGCTGTGAGATACAGGAAGCTGGACTAGATGGGCCTCTGGCCTGATCCAGTGGGGCTGTTCTTATGTTCTTAAACTACAGTTCCCAGGAGGCCTTGCAGGTCTCTTTTTGTCTGGTGTGCTCCCTGGGGCATTTGGTGGGCCGCTGTGAGATACAGGAAGCTGGACTAGATGGACCTCTGGCCTGATCCAGTGGGGCTGTTCTTATGTTCTTAAACTACTGTTCCCAGGAGGCCTTGCAGGTCTCTTTTTGTCTGGTGTGCTCCCTGGGGCATTTGGTGGGCCGCTGTGAGATACAGGAAGCTGGACTAGATGGGCCTAGGGCCTGATCCAGTGGGGCTGTTCTTATGTCCTTAACTACAATTCCCAGGAGGCCTTGCAGGTCTCTTGTTATCTGGTGTGCTCCCTGGGGCATTTGGTGGGCCGCTGTGCGATACAGGAAACTGGACTAGATGGGCCTCTGGCCTGATCCAGTGGGGCTGTTCTTATGTTCTTATGAGTAATTAAATATTTTCTTCTGTCTGTCCTAACCCTCCCAACACTCAATTTTAGTGGATGTCCCCTGGTTCTGGCATTATGTGAGATTGTAAAGAGCATCTCCCTATCCACTCTATCCTTCCCCTGCATAATTTAGCACGGGTACTTTGAACGGAGTTGCTCCTCCAAGGAAAATGTCTCCTTCTAAAAGGTGACCCTAGTCTCTCTCTCTCTCTCTCTCTCTCTCTCTCTCTCTCTCTCTCTCTCTCTCTCTCTCTCTGGTAAAGTGTATCCGCCTATCGCAGAGTTGGGCCTGAACCTGTTCACATGGTAGGAACCTGAGCTTTTGTGGAGGCTCCTGTTTGGAACAGAACCTCCAATATCTTTTGGGGGCTGTCAAGAAAGAAGACCATCCCTTTTGCTTCAGATGGTGGCCGTACCCTAAGCAGGGCCCTATTTGACTATTGTAGGGGGTGTGCAGGATTACATGGGAGAAGGAGGTCCTGAAGATTCTGCCTGATCCAGGAGCAGGTTCAGCAATAGAGAAAGATGCTCAGTCGTTCAGCAGCCTTAATGAGGGCCTCTTAAGGGGGAGGGGGAGGGTGCCAGAGCAGAAAAGGCCCTGCTCCTTCTCATCATCCCCTTGGCTTCAGACGGTGGTGGTATCCTAAACAGGGCCCTATCTCACAGCTCTAGGGGAAGAGGAGGGTTACATAGGAGGAGGTCCTTCAGATTCCTCTGGATCTGAACATTGTTTCAGGAGCAGGTTCAGCAACGTTCAAAGATGCTAAATGGTTCAGTGGTGTAGCCTGGGAGCATCAAGGAGGGCCGAGGTGACCCTTAGGGAGGGGGAAATCAGGGACCATCCCATTAAATGCGACCATTGAATGTATAATCATTCCTGATTATTGCATCTCTAAGCTGGACAAGCAACGCCTGTTGAACCGCAGCCTCTTCTGTACGCCACGCTGTGGGACTCTCGGATGCTGCAACCAAGGATTTGGGAAGAGAAAAACAGGGACCGTCCCGTTGAATGTGAACCATCTGAATGTATAAGCGTCCCTGATTGCCACATCTCTAAGTTCAACAAAGCAACACCTGTGGAATTGCAGCCTGTTCGGCAGACCCTGCAGTGGGACTCCCCAAACTGACGTTGCAGCCAAGAATTTGGGAGTGATCTCCTTCCAGAACATTCTCAGGGAATGTTGTCTTTGGCAGGGAAGTCGGCAGGAGCTCCGAACATCCACTTGGCGGAGGGAAAACGAGCAAGTCTTTGCAGAGGCTTAATTAGAAATTATGACTCCAGGGGTTTTGCTGCTATGGAAGGAGCCACAGTAAAAGAGCAGTCACCCCCACGCCTTCTGCGTCAGGTATGGAGCTGTGCATTTCAAAAGGGGTTCCCTCCTCTTTTCCCTGGAGCTGAGATATGCCGCTTGGTGCTTCCAAAAATTCGGCAGAGGCTCGAGTGCCACTGAGCATGTGCAGAGTTCCTTCTCCAACCCAGAGAAAGAACCCTTTGAAAAACACACCCGATATCAGAGTGGGTCTGACTCAAGCAAGCACAGACTTCTTCTGGTTGGGAAAGGAGAACTTCTCCTGCCTGCCCAGAAACAGTGTCAGCAAGTGTAGGAGCTGAAGACCTGCAGAGGGCAGATGTGGTAGAGTCCCAAGAAAGTCAGCGTGACTGTTTCCCTCCAGCCTGCACACAGCAGGTGACATTGTCGTCCTGGTGACCTAACATGGTCCTTGCCGGGATTTTTTAATGCAGGAGGACTGGAAAACCTGCAGCTCCGTCCCCAAAAGTCTCACATGGTGTCGCCCTCCTCATTCTATAATATGGAGATTGGCTCCAATTTATGCAGAATTTGTTTTGGGGGGGGCAGAATAAGTCAGCAGAGTTTGGAGGCTGTACCACTTTGGACTGTGGCAGTGCTGTGGGAGGGGGGAAGAGGTTGCGTTTTGGAAAGCTTTTTCCAGTAGAAACCACGCCGAACACGGCATGAAAACACACCCCGGGCTGATGTGGGTGGTGCAGTCCAGACCTCTGCCAGCTGAAGACGGGGGATCGTTCTGGCGTGAGAAGATGGTGAGCGCCAAAGGACGCTTTTCACTCCTTCCCAAATGTGGAAATCAAGGGCCTGATCCTGCCCAACTCTCCAGGATGGAGGCAGCCATGCCGTTCTGTGGTGGTGCTGGGCAGTGACGGAGACCTCCTCAAGGTCATAGGACTTTTGTTCCCTTCACTCAGGGCAGTATCACACCTGCACCGGTGCTGGAGAGTTGGGCAGGATGGGGCCCTCAGCCTCCCAGTTCCCAGTTGGCAAGGATGCCAATCAAAATAGCTGACTCAGCACAATTGTGCCTGTGCAAATCACCACAACGAGTGGTGTACATCTGTGCAAAATCTTCAACACAGCACTCCGTAACTTGCGTGTTCCTAACTTGGGGACCCAGTGCATGACTAAGCTGACCCACTGCCCATTACTATGCAGGCCTTCTCAGCAGCACACCTCGCTTTCTTCAGTGGGGCTTGCTCCCAGGTAAGGGTGCACAGGATGGCAGCCTTTAAGAGCAATCCAGAAGGTGTGTGCTGCCTGCACAAGTCCCCTGGGCCGATCTGGGAGTGTCAGGAACGTGCCTTAGACTGGCCCATGAGAGAGACACACCCAGTAGGTGGAGGTGCCACCTCTCTGTAGGGCCACAAGAATGCTGTGTTGTGTGGTTGTAGTGGAACTGGTGAGCACGTAGAGCTCATAACTCCCGGCTTCTTCCTCCCGCTGATCTGCCCCTTCTCTCCATATATGAAGGGAACCTTCGCCCCCTGGCAACATGCCCGGCCAACATGTTCTCTGCTGGGCCGGCTCATCCCACAGCCTGTCTGAGCTCTAAAGCCAGCAGCTTCAGCCTATTCCAGCCCATGTATGTTGGGAGGTCTGAGTGGGGGGCACGTGATGCCAAGGGCTCCATCAGTGTCCTGTGTCCTCAAGACCAAACCGAGAGGAGCCTTGCAGGGGCTGATTCCGAGTCTCTCCAGCATGCATCATCGATGATCCATCCAGACTCTGTCCCCGCTAAGAGGAAGTCCCCTGTGATGGACCTGGAGATTCTGGGAGGGCTCCTGTGCCTCAAGACTCCCTACCCTTCAGTGGCTCTTCCTCCTCCGCCCTCCACTGTGGGATGGTGAAGGTTCCCTCTTGGTCCACTTTACCCAGAAGCCTCCCTGGATGCTAAAGAAAGAACAGCTAAGGAATCAGGACCGTACGACACAACATCACCCAAGAGACGAGTGACAGATGGGATGGTGACCACGGGGCGGGGGGGCTGGATGACCACCATCGTCCCTGTCCCCACCAAGAGAAAGTCCCAAGTAATGCACCTGGAGATTCTGGGAGGGCTCCTGTGTTTCCCTGCTTTATACCCTCCCGTGGCTGTTTCTCCTCGTCCTTTCACTGTGAGACGGTGAAGGTCCCCTCCTGGTCCAGCTTACCCAGAATCCTCAAAGCTACAGGCAGGACAGCTCTGGAATTGGGGCCGTATGACGCAGTTTCACCCATGAGGCTTGTGATAGATGACAACATGCGTTTTATTGAACATGGGAAAAGGAGTCACAATTGCAGATGGAGGAGCTGAAGAATAAAGTGGGGGGAGGAGAAGAGACCGAAAGACTTGAGGTGGTCCTTGGTCTGGAGACTTTCAGAACTAGAAGGGGAACGGACGAGGCTCATTCACGAGCTGTTGACTGGAGGGTCGAGGAGCTCAGCTCTTCTGCCTCCAGCCCTAGACATTCGATAGGGAATCTGCATCGTACGTGTCCATTCCTGGCCATTCCTGTCGTCGTAGGGATCTTCTTGTAGGTTTAGAGGCACACGCTACCACGGCGACCCAGGATAGACCTCCTTCCGTACAATCCACCCCTCCTCAGGCCGGAGCCCCAGCCCAGGCCTCCAGAGCCCAAAGCCCCATAGCCCAAGCCCCCGTAAAGGCCTGCTCCACCGAAACCTGATCCTACAATCCCAGAGCCACCCACGGCGCAGGGAGTGTTGCCCCCGACGGCCACGGGCTCGCAGCTAGCGGACAGGATGGCCCCTGGGATGGTCACTATGGAGGGAGGGGGCTGGATGACCACCTCTGCCGGTGGGATCTGGTTCACGCAGGAAGGGAGGACTCCAGCCAGGGTGCCGAGGTTGCCGGAGGTTTCGCCAGCACCGTATCCGTAACCGATACCCCCGTAGACAGATCCGAGACCCCCGAGGCCGGATCCGAGACCCCCGGGGCCGTATCCGAGACCCCTGTAGCCATAGCCGAGACCTCCAGAACCTCCCGATCCAAAGCCCACGACTGGGGCGGAGGCAACGGATGGGACGGTGCAGGATGGACCACAGTCAACCATGGTGGGATGGAGCGGGCTCTGAAACAAGCATCAGGGGACACAAGGATACGTTCAGTGGGACGCTCAGGAGATGTTGTCGCTGCAGAGTCCTCAGCTATTGCATCAGCTCCCCTATTCCCTGCCCTCGGCCTCCTGCTGCCGTTCCCCATCCTTCAAGCCCCTACTAATGAGGTCCTACTTCCAGAGACCCTAAACCCAGTCCCTTCACTCACGATCCTTCGTTCTTCTCAACCTTGTTTGAAGAGCATCCCTATTGATGTCTGAATGATGGTCACCTCTGCCCTTCCGCCCCTCTCTGATGTTCATCCTGCAGCCAGGCTGATGGCCTGAATCTCTGTGTGCAGGATGCTGGCAGGACCCAGAAGGGAAGAGTGCTAGTGGGTCCTGACCCACAGTTTGAGAAACCCTGCCCCATGGCATTCAAGTGGAGGCTCTGGAGATGTCGGAGCTACCGTGCTTTTTCAGCTACTGCAATGGTTGCCCTATTCCCGATTCCTCCTCCCCCTGCTGTTCTCCACCCTTCAAGCCCTCAATCCTCCAATTAATTAATTACTCATTCATCCTCCTGTCATGCTGACAATCTGAATCAAAGGATACAGACCAACCTTCCAGAACAAGGCTGCTTACAGGGGACTCCAGTGGCCATTTGTAGACAAATTGAGCCCCGTGCCCAAGAGTGAGGAGTGCATTGTGGGCGCTACTCAAACCAGGGTTGACTAGGCGTGTGACCCTCTAGCAGAGGCTGGAGGAAGGCTGTGGCAGTTTCCTGCAAGAGCAGGAGGCTGGACTAGATGCCCTCCAAGATCCCTTCCCACATCCTGGAATTCTACCTGCATGCCACGACTCTTCCCCCAGGGTAGACAAAGACCCCTGCATTTCAGAGGATGCCTCAGAGATGCAGAGAGATCTGGCAACAATACGGAAGACCATAGAGATGAACTGTGGCCACTCCAAAACGTCCTTGCCCATTGGAGTGTGGGCAACCAACGTCCTGCAGACACCCCTTGACTTACCCAGAACTTCTGGCCTGGACTTACCAAGGAGAAGAAAGCGAGAGATGAAGCTGGGGAGGCTGTCAGTGAAGCTGTTGGAGGCTCTCGGGCCGGAGGAGCCTTTTATAGTGCTTTGCCCACGTCCCCCCGTGGCCCTGGAAGACGCTTCTTTTGGCCCAGGGCATTAATTTTGCAGGCAAGGCAAATAATTGGCAAAGCGCATCCTGCCCCTGGATTACTTTAATGACTACCAACAAAGATGGAGTGTCTTTGTCAGCACCTCATGAAGACACTCGCTCTGGGACCCTTTGATCTTCTTCTTCTGCAGAAATGCTTCTGCTTATTTGCCTGTTTGCAGGAGCCACAACAAGCGGACTCAGGGCCCGAGGCCTCCCCTCCCAGGCGGCCAGACCAGGGAGGCTCTCGGCAAACTGCTCTGCTTGCACGCTGAGGGTTCTGGGGAGCCGGGAGAGGCGCCGAGCCTTGGCTGAGTCAGGTGCTGATCCCAGACCGAGAGCATCAGAGGCTCCCCTGGATAAGCGGAGCCCTGAAACCCCCAACACCAGTGCCGGCCGTTGACTGGGAGACCTCCCGTCTCTCTGTGGAAGCGTCCCCTGGGGTGTGGGGAGAAGCAGCCATTTAGGGACCCACAAAGCCCCTCCTATGACACTTCAACATGGGGAATCTCTGCTTGGGCTTTGGGATTCCATTGGCCCTTGTGTGGCAGGGGCACTGGTTGAGGTTCTGTGCACACTAGAGGCCCCGCCTGGCTGCCCAAAACCCTGGACCCCAGGATTCCATAGATCCACAGGTGGCGGGAGATGGTTGAGAGTCTCTGCCCCACCCCAGTGGCTCCATCCGGCTTCCCCAAACCCCTGGACCCCAGGATTCAAAATGGACACGGTGCCAGAAGATTGGAGGATAGCAAATGTCACGCCTATTTTTAAAAAGGGAAAGAGGGGGGACCCGGGAAACTATAGGCCGGTCAGCCTAACATCCATACCGGGTAAGATGGTGGAATGCCTCATCAAAGATAGGATCTCAAAACACATAGACGAACAGGCCTTGCTGAGGGAGAGTCAGCATGGCTTCTGTAAGGGTAAGTCTTGCCTCACGAACCTTATAGAATTCTTTGAAAAGGTCAACAGGCATGTGGATGCGGGAGAACCCATGGACATTATATATCTGGACTTTCAGAAGGCGTTTGACACGGTCCCTCACCAAAGGCTACTGAAAAAACTCCACAGTCAGGGAATTAGAGGACAGGTCCTCTCGTGGATTGAGAACTGGTTGGAGGCCAGGAAGCAGAGAGTGGGTGTCAATGGGCAATTTTCACAATGGAGAGAGATGAAAAGCGGTGTGCCCCAAGGATCTGTCCTGGGACCGGTGCTTTTCAACCTCTTCATAAATGACCTGGAGACAGGGTTGAGCAGTGAAGTGGCTAAGTTTGCAGACGACACCAAACTTTTCCGAGTGGTAAAGACCAGAAGTGATTGTGAGGAGCTCCAGAAGGATCTCTCCAGACTGGCAGAATGGGCAGCAAAATGGCAGATGCGCTTCAATGTCAGTAAGTGTAAAGTCATGCACATTGGGGCAAAAAAATCAAAACTTTAGATACAGGCTGATGGGTTCTGAGCTGTCTGTGACAGATCAGGAGAGAGATCTTGGGGTGGTGGTGGACCCCAATGAAAGGTCGATGAAAGTGTCGACCCAATGTGCGGCGGCAGTGAAGAAGGCCAATTCTATGCTTGGGATCATTAGGAAGGGTATTGAGAACAAAACGGCTAGTATTATAATGCCGTTGTACAAATCTATGGTCAGGCCACACCTGGAGTATTGTGTCCAGTTCTGGTCGCCGCATCTCAAAAAAGACATAGTGGAAATGGAAAAGGTGCAAAAGAGAGCAACTAAGATGATTACAGGGCTGGGGCACCTTCCTTATGAGGAAAGGCTACGGCGTTTGGGCCTCTTCAGCCTAGAAAAGTGGCGCCTGAGGGGGGACATGATTGAGACATACAAAATTATGCAGGGAATGGACAGAGTGGATAGGGAGATGCTCTTTACACTCTCACATAATACCAGAACCAGGGGACATCCACTAAAATTAAGTGTTGGGCGGGTTAGGACAGACAAAAGAAAATATTTCTTTACTCAGCGTGTGGTCGATCTGTGGAACTCCTTGCCACAGGATGTGATGCTGGCGTCTAGCCTAGACGCCTTTAAAAGGGGATTGGACAAATTTCTGGAGGAATGGGGTACAAGCCATGATGTGTATGCGCAACCTCCTGATTTTAGAAATGGGTTAAGTCAGAATGCCAGATGTAGGGGAGGGCCCCCAGGATGAGGTCTCTTGTTATCTGGTGTGCTCCCTGGGGCATTTGGTGGGCCGCTGTGAGATACAGGAAGCTGGACTAGATGGGCCTCTGGCCTGATCCAGTGGGGCTGTTCTTATGTTCTTAAACTACAGTTCCCAGGAGGCCTTGCAGGTCTCTTCTTATCTGGTGTGCTCCCTGGGGCATTTGGTGGGCCGCTGTGAGATACAGGAAGCTGGAGTAGATGGGCCTCTGGCCTGATCCAGTGGGGCTGTTCTTATGTTCTTAAACTACAGTTCCCAGGAGGCCTTGCAGGTCTCTTTTTGTCTGGTGTGCTCCCTGGGGCATTTGGTGGGCCCCTGTGAGATACAGGAAGCTGGACTAGATGGGCCTAGGGCCTGATCCAGTGGGGCTGTTCTTATGTCCTTAACTACAATTCCCAGGAGGCCTTGCAGGCCTCTTGTTATCTGGTGTGCTCCCTGGGGCATTTGGTGGGCCGCTGTGAGATACAGGAAGCTGGACTAGATGGACCTCTGGCCTGATCCAGTGGGGCTGTTCTTATGTTCTTAAACTACCATTCCCAGGAGGCCTTGCAGGTCTCTTTTTGTCTGGTGTGCTCCCTGGGGCATTTGGTGGGCCGCTGTGAGATACAGGAAGCTGGACTAGATGGGCCTAGGGCCTGATCCAGTGGGGCTGTTCTTATGTCCTTAACTACAATTCCCAGGAGGCCTTGCAGGTCTCTTGTTATCTGGTGTGCTCCCTGGGGCATTTGGTGGGCCGCTGTGCGATACAGGAAACTGGACTAGATGGGCCTCTGGCCTGATCCAGTGGGGCTGTTCTTATGTTCTTATGAGTAATTAAATATTTTCTTCTGTCTGTCCTAACCCTCCCAACACTCAATTTTAGTGGATGTCCCCTGGTTCTGGCATTATGTGAGATTGTAAAGAGCATCTCCCTATCCACTCTATCCTTCCCCTGCATAATTTAGCACGGGTACTTTGAACGGAGTTGCTCCTCCAAGGAAAATGTCTCCTTCTAAAAGGTGACCCTAGTCTCTCTCTCTCTCTCTCTCTCTCTCTCTCTCTCTCTGGTAAAGTGTATCCGCCTATCGCAGAGTTGGGCCTGAACCTGTTCACATGGTAGGAACCTGAGCTTTTATGGAGGCTGCTGTTTGGAACAGAACCTCCAATATCTTTTGGGGGCTGTCAAGAAAGAAGACCATCCCTTTTGCTTCAGATGGTGGCCGTACCCTAAGCAGGGCCCTATTTGACTATTGTAGGGGGTGTGCAGGATTACATGGGAGAAGGAGGTCCTGAAGATTCTGCCTGATCCAGGAGCAGGTTCAGCAATAGAGAAAGATGCTCAGTCGTTCAGCTGCCTTAATGAGGGCCTCTTAAGGGGGAGGGGGAGGGTGCCAGAGCAGAAAAGGCCCTGCTCCTTCTCATCATCCCCTTGGCTTCAGACGGTGGTGGTATCCTAAACAGGGCCCTATCTCACAGCTCTAGGGGAAGAGGAGGGTTACATAGGAGGAGGTCCTTCAGATTCCTCTGGATCTGAACATTGTTTCAGGAGCAGGTTCAGCAACGTTCAAAAATGCTAAATGGTTCAGTAGTGTAGCCTGGGAGCATCAAGGAGGGCCGAGGTGACCCTTAGGGAGGGGGAAATCAGGGACCATCCCATTAAATGCGACCATTGAATGTATAATCATTCCTGATTATTGCATCTCTAAGCTGGACAAGCAACGCCTGTTGAACCGCAGCCTCTTCTGTACGCCACGCTGTGGGACTCTCGGATGCTGCAACCAAGGATTTGGGAAGAGAAAAACAGGGACCGTCCCGTTCAACGTGAACCATCTGAATGTATAAGCGTCCCTGATGGCCGCATGTCTAAGTGGGAGAACGCAACACCTGTGGAACCGCAGCCAGTTTGGTAGACCCTGCAGTCCGACTCTCCAAACTGACACTGCAGCCAAGAATTTGGGAGTGATCTCATTCCAGAACATTCTCAGGGAATGTTCTTTGGCAGGGAAGTCGGCAGGAGCTCCGAACATCCACTTGGCGGAGGGAAAACGAGCAAGTCTTTGCAGAGGCTTAATTAGAAATTATGACTCAGGGGGTTTGCTGCTATGGAAGGAGCCACAGTAAAAGAGCAGTCACCCCCACGCCTTCTGCGTCAGGTATGGAGCTGTGCATTTTAAAAGCGGTTCCCTCCTCTTTTCCCTGGAGCTGAGATATGCCGCTTGGTGCTTCCAAAAATTCGGCAGAGGCTCGAGTGCCACTGAGCATGTGCAGAGTTCCTTCTCCAACCCAGAGAAAGAACCCTTTGAAAAACACACCCGATATCAGAGTGGGTCTGACTCAAGCAAGCACAGACTTCTTCTGGTTGGGAAAGGAGAACTTCTCCTGCCTGCCCAGAAACGGTGTCAGCAAGTGTAGGAGCTGAAGACCTGCAGAGGGCAGATGTGGTAGAGTCCCAAGAAAGTCAGCGTGACTGTTTCCCTCCAGCCTGCACACAGCAGGTGACATTGTCGCCCTGGTGACCTAACATGGTCCTTGCCGGGATTTTTTAATGCAGGAGGACTGGAAAACCTGCAGCTCCGTCCCCAAAAGTCTCACATGGTGTCGCCCTCCTCTTCCTATAATATGGAGAATGGGTCCAATTTATGCAGAATTTGTTTTGGGGGGGGCAGAATAAGTCAGCAGAGTTTGGAGGCTGTACCACTTTGGACTGTGGCAGTGCTGTGGGAGGGGGGAAGAGGTTGCGTTTTGGAAAGCTTTTTCCAGTAGAAACCACGCCGAACACGGCATGAAAACACACCCCGGGCTGATGTGGGTGGTGCAGTCCAGACCTCTGCCAGCTGAAGACGGGGGATCGTTCTGGCGTGAGAAGATGGTGAGCGCCAAAGGACGCTTTTCACTCCTTCCCAAATGTGGAAATCAAGGGCCTGATCCTGCCCAACTCTCCAGGATGGAGGCAGCCATGCCGTTCTGTGGTGGTGCTGGGCAGTGACGGAGACCTCCTCAAGGTCATAGGACTTTTGTTCCCTTCACTCAGGGCAGTATCACACCTGCACCGGTGCTGGAGAGTTGGGCAGGATGGGGCCCTCAGCCTCCCAGTTCCCAGTTGGCAAGGATGCCAATCAAAATAGCTGACTCAGCACAATTGTGCCTGTGCAAATCACCACAACGAGTGGTGTACATCTGTGCAAAATCTTCAACACAGCACTCCGTAACTTGCGTGTTCCTAACTTGGGGACCCAGTGCATGACTAAGCTGACCCACTGCCCATTACTATGCAGGCCTTCTCAGCAGCACACCTCGCTTTCTTCAGTGGGGCTTGCTCCCAGGTAAGGGTGCACAGGATGGCAGCCTTTAAGAGCAATCCAGAAGGTGTGTGCTGCCTGCACAAGTCCCCTGGGCCGATCTGGGAGTGTCAGGAACGTGCCTTAGACTGGCCCATGAGAGAGACACACCCAGTAGGTGGAGGTGCCACCTCTCTGTAGGGCCACAAGAATGCTGTGTTGTGTGGTTGTAGTGGAACTGGTGAGCACGTAGAGCTCATAACTCCTGGCTTCTTCCTCCCGCTGATCTGCCCCTTCTCTCCATATATGAAGGGAACCTTCGCCCCCTGGCAACATGCCCGGCCAACATGTTCTCTGCTGGGCCGGCTCATCCCACAGCCTGTCTGAGCTCTAAAGCCAGCAGCTTCAGCCCATTCCAGCCCATGTATGTTGGGAGGTCTGAGTGGGGGGCACGTGATGCCAAGGGCTCCATCAGTGTCCTGTGTCCTCAAGACCAAACCGAGAGGAGCCTTGCAGGGGCTGATTCCGAGTCTCTCCAGCATGCATCATCGATGATCCATCCAGACTCTGTCCCCGCTAAGAGGAAGTCCCCTGTGATGGACCTGGAGATTCTGGGAGGGCTCCTGTGCCTCAAGACTCCCTACCCTTCAGTGGCTGTTCCTCCTCCGCCCTCCACTGTGGGATGGTGAAGGTTCCCTCTTGGTCCACTTTACCCAGAAGCCTCCCTGGATGCTAAAGAAAGAACAGCTAAGGAATCAGGACCGTACGACACAACATCACCCAAGAGACGAGTGACAGATGGGATGGTGACCACGGGGCGGGGGGGCTGGATGACCACCATCGTCCCTGTCCCCACCAAGAGAAAGTCCCAAGTAATGCACCTGGAGATTCTGGGAGGGCTCCTGTGTTTCCCTGCTTTATACCCTCCCGTGGCTGTTTCTCCTCGTCCTTTCACTGTGAGACGGTGAAGGTCCCCTCCTGGTCCAGCTTACCCAGAATCCTCAAAGCTACAGACAGGACAGCTCTGGAATTGGGGCCGTATGACGCAGTTTCACCCATGAGACTTGTGATAGATGACAACATGCGTTTTATTGAACATGGGAAAAGGAGTCACAATTGCAGATGGAGGAGCTGAAGAATAAAGTGGGGGGAGGAGAAGAGACCGAAAGACTTGAGGTGGTCCTTGGTCTGGAGACTTTCAGAACTAGAAGGGGAACGGACGAGGCTCATTCAGGAGCTGTTGACTGGAGGGTCGAGGAGCTCAGCTCTTCTGCCTCCAGCCCTAGACATTCGATAGGGGATCTGCATCGTACGTGTCCATTCCTGGTCATTCCTGTCGTCGTAGGGATCTTCTTGTAGGTTTAGAGGCACACGCTACCACGGCGACCCAGGATAGACCTCCTTCCGTACAATCCACCCCTCCTCAGGCCGGAGCCCCAGCCCAGGCCTCCAGAGCCCAAAGCCCCATAGCCCAAGCCCCCGTAAAGGCCTGCTCCACCGAAACCTGATCCTACAATCCCAGAGCCACCCACGGCGCAGGGAGTGTTGCCCCCGACGGCCACGGGCTCGCAGCTAGCGGACAGGATGGCCCCTGGGATGGTCACTATGGAGGGAGGGGGCTGGATGACCACCTCTGCCGGTGGGATCTGGTTCACGCAGGAAGGGAAGACTCCAGCCAGGGTGCCGAGATTGCCGGAGGTTTCGCCAGCACCGTATCCGTAACCGATACCCCCGTAGACAGATCCGAGACCCCCGAGGCCGGATCCGAGACCGCCGGGGCCGTATCCGAGACCCCCGTAGCCATAGCCGAGACCTCCAGAACCTCCCGATCCAAAGCCCACGACTGGGGCGGAGGCAACGGATGGGACGGTGCAGGATGGACCACAGTCAACCATGGTGGGATGGAGCGGGCTCTGAAACAAGCATCAGGGGACACAAGGATACGTTCAGTGGGACGCTCAGGAGATGTTGTCGCTGCAGAGTCCTCAGCTATTGCATCAGCTCCCCTATTCCCTGCCCTCGGCCTCCTGCTGCCGTTCCCCATCCTTCAAGCCCCTACTAATGAGGTCTGACTTCCAGAGACCCTAAACCTAGTCCCTTCACTCACGATCCTTCGTTCTTCTCAACCTTGTTTGAAGAGCCTCCCTACTGATGTCTGAATGATGGTCACCTCTGCCCTTCCGCCCCTCTCTGGTGTTCATCCTGCAGCCAGGCTGATGGCCTGAATCTCTGTGTGCAGGATGCTGGCAGGACCCAGAAGGGAAGAGTGCAAGTGGGTCCTGACCCACAGTTTGAGAAACCCTGCCCCATGGCATTCAAATGGAGACTGGATTCAAATTTGGAATCAAATGGATTCAAATTTGGATGTCAGAGCTACTGACAATGGTTGCCCTATTCCCGACTCCTCCTCCACCTGCTGTTCTCCACCCTTCAAGCCCCCAATCCTCCAATTAGTTAATTAATTACTCATTCATCCTCCTGTCATGCTGACGATCTGAATCAAAGGATACAGACCAACCTTCCAGAACAAGGCGGCTTACAGGGGACTCCAGTGGCCATTTGTAGACAAATTGAGCCCCGTGCCCAAAAGTGAGGAGTGCATTGTGGGCGCTACTCAAACCAGGGTTGACTATGCGTGTGACCCTCTAGCAGAGGCTGGAGGGAGGCTGTGGCAGTTTCCTGCAAGAGCAGGAGGCTGGACTAGATGCCCTCCAAGATCCCTTCCCACAACCTGGGATTCTACCTGCATGCCAAGACTCTTCCCCCAGGGTAGACAGAGACCCCTGAATTTCAGAGGATGCCTCAGAGATGCAGAGAGATCTGGTAACAATATGGAAGACCGTAGAGACCTGACATGAACTGTGGCCACTCCAAAACGTCCTTGCCCATTGGAGTGTTGGCAACCCACGTCCTGCAGACACCCCTTGACTTACCCAGAACTTCTGGCCTGGACTTACCAAGGAGAAGAAAGCGAGAGATGAAGCTGGGGAGGCTGTCAGTGAAGCTGTTGGAGGCTCTCGGGCCGGAGGAGCCTTTTATAGTGCTTTGCCTACGTCCCCTCATGGCCCTGGAAGACGCTCCTTTTGGCCCAGGGCATTAATTTTGCAGGCAAGGCAAATAATTGGCAAAGCGCATCCTGCCCCTGGATTACTTTAATGACTGCCAACAAAGATGGAGTGTCTTTGTCAGCACCTCATGAAGACACTCGCTCGGGGACCCTTTGATCTTCTCCTTCTTCTGCAGAAATGCTTTTGCTTATTTGCCTGTTTGCAGGAGCCACAACAAGCGGACTCGGGGCCTGAGGCAGCCGGACCGGGGAGGCTCTTGGCAAACTGCTCTGCTTGCATGCTAAGGATTCTGGGGAGCTGGGAGAGGCGCCAAGCCTTGGCTGAGCCAGGTGCTGATCCCAGACCGAGAGCATCAGCGGCTCCCCTGGATAAGCGGAGCCCTGAAACCCCCAACACCAGTGCCGGCCGTTGACTGGGAGACCTCCCATCTCTCTATGGAAGTGTCTCCTGGGGTGTGGGGAGAAGCAGGCATTTAAGGACCCACAAAGCCCCTCCTATGACACTTCAACATGGGGAATCTCTGCTTGGGCTTTGGGATTCCATTGGCCCTTGTGTGGCAGGAGCACTGGTTGAGGTTCTGTGCCCACTAGAGGCCCCGCCTGGCTGTCCCAAACCCTGGACCCCAGGATTCCATAGATCCACAGGTGGCGGGAGATGGTTGAGTGTCTCTACCCCCCCCCCAGTGGCTCCATCCAGCTTCCCCAACACCCTGGACCACCCCAGTGCCAATGACAGTATCAGGCTGCCCCACATTGGCACCTCATCTCCATGTGCAAGAGGTTCCAGAGTCTTGCACAACTCCTGACAAAAGAGTGGTAAGATGTGGACTTTTCCCCTGTGGGAACTGCATAAATGGCAAAGAGACAACTTCAGTGCCTTGCTGGAGCAGCTAAGGAACCCTCCAGTCCAGCTTCCTGCATCTCACGCTGGCCCCCCAGATGCCTCTGGGAAAGGCCTGCATCCTGTTGCCACACTTTGTGCCTGGCATTCAGAGATAGGTTATCTCTTAGGCCCGGAGGCTGCACACAGTCTTCATGGCTTGTAACCTGGGATGAACCTTTCTCCCTAAATCTGCCCAGTCCCCTTATACACAGGTCAGGTGCCATCACCAGATCCTGCTGCAAGGAGTTCCTCAGATTCATACAGATGTGTTGGTGGAGATCCTTTGAAGTTTTTTGTTAATGTCTGGAAATGCACCCATTCTTTCTGTAGGGGGTGGGGACTGAGTGCTTCTACCAACTGTCCATAGAACTAGATGTGTAGTTTCAAGTCTCTCTAGCTGCCTGGACCTCCACATGAAGGCACTTGAACCAACCTGGAGATGGCAAAAGCTCCACATGGCAGCCATCATGTTATGCTCGGATGTCACGGGTATTTGGCCTCGTGTCTTCCTAGCTTGGTGTGCACTTCCTGATGACTCACATCAACCACATCGATGACTTTAAGGGGAGATGGTTCAAGATATCCAGAGGGGGTGCACAAAATG
The DNA here is from genome assembly GCF_035046505.1 of Tiliqua scincoides. Classification (NCBI taxonomy): domain Eukaryota; kingdom Metazoa; phylum Chordata; class Lepidosauria; order Squamata; family Scincidae; genus Tiliqua; species Tiliqua scincoides. The sequence continues at coordinate 83,677 of NW_027101664.1, forward strand.
AAGCCCTTCACCCAAAGCTCCATTCCCCAACCTCTGCTCCTTGCACTCTCCAGTGTCCTTACTCCGCACTCTCTCCCCCTTCTTATCCCTATTTCGCCCGCCCCACTCTTCCCTTCATGATTCAGGGAGAAGATGGAGGTAAGAAGATGGACCAAGAAGAGCCTTCTCCCGCAGATACACACTGAGATGCAACCTTAGGCAACCACTGCAGTTGGGCTGGCCCTGCTTGCATCATGAAAAACCCCAATATGGTCCCAATTTGAGATGGATCCAGCATTCTTTCAGTCGGGACTGACCATTCCACCCTCACCATCTCCAGAACATGGCATGGAGTGGAGGTGGGCGGCGAAGGGGACGCCGGAGCTGCGTGCAGTGCAACCATCTCTGCCAACCTCTGCTCCTCCTTTGTGGACCCTCAGAACCCAGAAGGCGGCTCTTTGGCGCCACCTGCCGGCCGAGCCGCGGAACTGCAGGAACAGCTGGAGCAGCTCCGCGATCGACTCATTTTGCCCTCGCGATCGACCAGTCGATCGCGATCGACCTATTGAGCACCCCTGGCATGGAGCTTCCATCCCTGCCACAGATCCTGAGATGTTTCAGACCCTGGAGGTCCACATGTCATTCCAGCTAAAGGGGTATCTTCTGGGATCCCACTTCTCTCCACGTGGTGCCAACCTTATAGGAACGGGGTGGCCAAACTGGGACTTGTTGACATGGTGAGTACATACAGTTAAGAATTTTGATGCTTCTTAAATATTGTGACTCTCCAACATCTCTCTTGCGGCTCTGAGACACCAAAGTTTATCGTCTGTGGCTCTTATGGGAAGCAGGTTTAGCCACACCAGGTATGGGGCATGAAGATAACCAATTACACCTTGGATTGGCCCCAGAACCCATGGCGGAGCCAAGGCTGTGCAGCCACAATAGGAATTCCATGCTCCAGTGTGGGGCCCCTTCTGCCCTCAAGCCCCCTGTGATGATCCCAGAGCTTTGATGATGCCACTTCCTCCCTCGGGGACTCTCTGATTCCTGGGTTTGTTTTTCCCCAGAGTCAAACCCCAGTCAGCAAATTAACAAAAGGAAGAGAGAACCATTAAATGCGTGTCGGATTATTAAGGCTGACTTATGACAGCAGCTTAACCATGCTTAGTAATGAGATTTGGGCACATGAAAAGGACCTTGTTGACAGCCAGGCCAAGTGTTATCAGGAAAGGTGTGGTGTGTCCCAAACATCAGGGATGCTCTCCGAGCAGTATAAAAGCCCGACCTGCTCCCAGACCTGTCACCAGCTTCGCTCGACTCTCCTGTCCTCGCTACATCTTCTCGTAGGAGCAGGTAAGTCTGTTTTCTGAGGGACGCTCCAAAATTGGTAGGGGTTCTCCTTAATCTGGGGCCACAGGGGTCTTCCATTGAGGACCTTTCTTGCTTAGAACATGGAGAGGTTGAGGGTCATGTGCCATTGAATGCCAAAGGCTTGGAGAGTGATAGCAAGAGGGGCTTCCAAAAAGTGCCTGGTTGGCAACCCAGGAAGGAGCAAGATGGTGGAGCAGAATGACCTTTGGTCTGCTCCAGCAAGGATGTTCTCATGTTCTTGTTTCCCATCTCAGATGCATCTCTTATAGTTGTTCTCTGGGTGGGTATAGAGTGCGGTGGTTCCTCCTGGATGCACACTGGGATTCAAATCCTCGTTGGGGAGTGTCTTGGGAATGTCAACATCTCTTAACTCAATCCACTATTGGGTGAAAATGGTGCAGCGCCCTTGTCTTTGGGGAAGAGGGTTGCCAGCTGATGAGCCACAGCTTAGGTTAAACTTCACTTAGCCAAACTAAATCTAACTTTGAGAACCTGAAAGGGCTTAGAAACACCGCTAGGCTTGAATGAGGTCTAAGCCTGCAGGAACTTGGGAGATTCAGGAATCTCACCCTCTGTCAAAGTGAAGGGGCTGGAGTGAGAGCCACTGAGCCTTGGACTGAATGGGGCGCTTGGTCCACTTAGTCCAATATCATCAGGTCTAGCCTGGAAGGAACGGCCCAAAGTTTCAGGGGGAGAGAGGGAGGGATGGAGGGAGGGAGGGAGGCCTCTCCCAGCATGTGTTTCTTTAATTGGAGACGCCAGGATTTGACCTGGAACCTCCTTCAGGCAAGGCATGGGGTTTACCACCAACCTATGGCTACTCTATCACTTACTACATCTGCTTCCTGGCTAGAGTTGTGATGTTACCACAATGAGAGAATGAGGGCGGCAGGAGAGAAGTCACACCAGATGCCGTTCTCATGCGTTTCTCCTTCTCGACTCTTCTTGCAGACACCCTCTCCGCTCACACCATGGCAGCTTGTGGTCCAGCCTGCACCATCCCATCCTGTGCCTCCACTCCCATTGTTGGCTTTGGCTCCAGCTATGGCCTTGGCTCCAGAGGTCTCGGGGGCGGCTACGGAGGGCTTGGCCTGGGCTACGGAGGTCTGGGATGGGGCTCCGGTCTCGGTTACGGATACGGAGGTCTCGGTTACGGATACGGAGGTCTCGGTTACGGATATGGTGCCGGCGAAACCTCCGGCAACCTCGGCACCCTGGCTGGAGTCCTCCCTTCCTGCGTGAACCAGATCCCACCGGCAGAGGTGGTCATCCAGCCCCCTCCCTCCATAGTGACCATCCCAGGGGCCATCCTGTCCGCTAGCTGCGAGCCCGTGGCCGTCGGGGGCAACACTCCCTGCGCCGTGGGTGGCTCTGGGATTGTAGGATCAGGTTTTGGTGGAGCAGGCCTTTACGGGGGCTTGGGCTATGGGGGTCTGGGCTATGGAGGCCTGGGCTTGGGCTATGGCGGTCTGGGCTACGGAGGCCTGGGCGGGGGCTACGGCGGTCTGGGCTACGGAGGCTGGGGCTACGGCGGCTGGGGCTACGGCCAGAGGAGGGGATTGTTTGGACGGAGGGGTTTCCTGGGCCGTCGTGGCAGCGCCTGCTTTTAAACACACCGAAGCCAAGAGGAACAGCCTTATGATGATGGAGATGACCAGGAAGACCCACCGGTGGGTCAGACCCACCTCTGAACACTCCAGCACTGGACCAAGTCAGCTGAACCAGAGGAACCGCTGCTGAAATCAGCAGGAGCTTTTGCCCCAACACTGGACTCTCCCCCTTTCCACGTCCTCTGGATGTCCTCTGGACCGCGTGTCTTCTGCCCTTCCCCTGTATTTATTTGTCTTTAAGCTGCCTCTTCCGTGATGGTTTGCACCACCTCTTTGACGTTCTCAATAAAGCTTTTGCTGCACTGATCTAACCTACAATGCCTGGTTCTTGGATCTCCAGCCCCCTATTCCCTATCCCTGGGGGGGGGGGGCTCCCCAGATGTCCAGCAGCATAGGCACTGCTTTCTCTGAATTAAAAATGGGGAGGGGGGATTAGACGTGTCCTTCTTAAACCTCAAGAGGTTGACCTTTGGCGTGCGTGTGAACGCTTTGCCCATGCTCTGAGGAGCCCATCTCCCAGAGTTTATGGAAGAGAGTCACTGTTCTGAGTGGAAGGCTGCAAGCCAACAGGTGTGGCTCAGGAAGAGCCCCAGCATCCAGCCTTCTGAGAGGGTGGCTGATTCTGCTGCTGACCATACAACAGGAAATAGGATCCAATATCTGTGATGAAGTCCAGAGCTCTTCATCCATCTTCTAGTGGATGGAAGCCCCACCCCTTCCTGGCTCCTTGCCAATCCAGGGCATGTGTGTCTCTGTGCCTCCTTCAAATGAATAGGAGTAAAGAAATGTACTCCCCATAGGCCCGTAGCCAGGATTCTAGAGGTGGGGGGGGGCGACTGTTTTTTCAACGGGGGCAATGATGTCAGGTATCTGTACTGGTGGGCAAAATGAAAGGATCTGGAGAAACATCAAAGACCTAAAACTCCCCCAAATGTCATGAAGAGAAAATAATGTGGTTTTTTTTGAAAGATGCATCATTGGCTGTAAAACAACGTAATGATAATTGGCACAGAATAAATGCATCTCTGCATGCCATGGAAAATGCATTGCCTACACAGCAATAACATGCAATCATTCACACACCAGTGCAACACACAGGCCTGCAACCCTGCAAAAATAAAACATATCACTGGAATGCACTTTGTATTGAAAGTGCCTATTTAACACCTATATAGCGCCTATGTAGCACCTATCTTAATACCTATATAGCACCTATCTAACACCTACATAACACCTATTTAATGCCTAGATAGCACCTATTTAACACCTATACAGCGCCTATGTAGCACGTATCTAATACCTATATAGTGCCAATCTAACTCCTACATAACACCTACTTAATGCCTATATAGCACCTATTTCACCTATATAGCATCTATGTAGCACCTATCTAATACCTATATAGTGCCTATTTAACACCTATTTGGCGCCTATATAATGCCTATACACTTCTGTATACCTGTATACACACTTCTGTACTGCAGCCAGTCGTGGACTCTTCGCTCACAACAGGAGAGGAAACTGAACACTTTCCACATGCGCTGCCTCCGATGCATCCTCAGCATCACCTGGCAGGACAAAGTTCCAAACAACACAGTCCTGGAACGAGCTGGAATCCCTAGCATGTATGCACTGCTGAAACAGGGACGCCTGCGTTGGCTCGGTCATGTCGTGAGAATGGATGATGGCCGGATCCCAAAGGATCTCCTCTATGGAGAACTCGTGCAAGGAAAGCGCCCTACAGGTAGCCCACAGCTGTGATACAAGGACATCTACAAGAGGGATCTGAAGGCCTTAGGAGTGGACCTCAACAGGTGGGAAACCCTGGCCTCTGAGCGGCCCGCTTGGAGGCAGGCTGTGCAGCATGGCCTTTCCCAGTTTGAAGAGACACTTGGCCAACAGTCTGAGGCTAAGAGGCAAAGAAGGAAGGCCCACAGCCAGGGAGACAGACCAGGGACAGACTGCACTTGCTCCAGTTGTGGAAGGGATTGTCACTCCCGAATCGGCCTTTTCAGCCACACTAGACGCTGTGCCAGAACCACCATTCAGAGCGCGATACCATAGTCTTGAAGGTTGCCAACAGCATAATACCCATCTAATACCTATATAGCGCCTATCTAAGACCTACATAACACCTAATTAATGCCTATATAGCGCCTATTTAACACCTCTTTAGTGCCTTTCTAGCACCTATACAGCGCCTCTTTAACACTTATATAGAGCCTATCTATTATTATTAATTCTTAACAGTATTTATATACCGCTTTTCAACAAAAAGTTCACAAAGCGGTTTACAGAGAAAAATCAAATAACTAAATGTCTCCCTATCCCAAAAGGGCTCACAATCTAAAAAGATGCAAAAGAACCCCAGCAGACAGCCACTAGAAAAGACACTCCTGGGGTGAGGAGGGCCAGTTACTCTCCCCTTGCTAAAAAAAAGAGGAGCACCCACTTGAAAAAGTGCCTCTTACTCAGTTAGCAGAGGTTATCTAGCACCTATCAAACACCTATCTAGCACCTATTTAACACCTATCTAGCGCCTATCCAGCACCAATCTGTCAGTTGGAGGCAGCCTATGTCTACTTCGCACATATCTGCCATGATTTGAAACCCATGATGAACTTTTCCTCCAGAAATTTGTCCCAACCCCTCTTCAAGGCGTCTAGGCAAGACGGGCACACTGGGGCTGACTGGAGCACTCAAATGGCTAGGATGACCTCTGAACCTCCACACTACCTGTGGCAGTGGTAGCAAGGAAGCATCGCCCAGGCTTTGTGTGAGGTACACACTAGGGGGGCCACATGGGTTGTCTCCAGCAACCTGGGGTCAGCACTGGTTATCATGGTGCTCCTGACCCCTTCAGCCCTGGTGCCCCGACACAGCAATGAACAGATATCAATGAACAGAAGCACCCATCAACATTTTCAATGCAGAATTGGCTTTTATTTCAAGAGGTACAGAGTGGAAAATGGCAGCAAGCAGAGAGTGCCCCCCCCCACCTGGTTGCACAGGTTTCACAGAGGACATTGGGTGCTCAGCATGGCTAAGATTAATGCTCAAACTCAGCAGAAGCTGTGCAGGTTGCAAAGGGAAGCAGGATAGATCATCTGGGTCTGATATTGGGGGTTGCGGAGCAGGTTGACCCACAGCCCCAACTGACATCAGCTAGCGTTGTCTATCAAAACCCAGACCTGGGTGCTCGGCCGTGGATCGTCCGTTTCATCGTGGAGACAGTCCGTGGGAACTTAGCAGGGGGGTAAACACACGTTGCTTCTGCCCCCCAGGTGTCCCCCGAAGCGGCTCCCCAGAAGACCAGACCAGAGCCCCCGGTTAGCTATGACTCCCGAACCACCCACGGCACAGGGGGTGTTGCCTCCCACGGAGACCGGCTCGCAGCTGGCGGAGAGGATGGCTCCCGGGATGGTCACGATGGAGGCGGGTGGCTGGATAACAACCTCAGACGATGGGATCTGGTTGATGGGTTGGGGGATGATCCCGGCCAGGGTGCCCAGCTGTCCTGAGTTGGTGCTCCCAACAGCCAAGGCTCCGGAACCGTAGCCGATACCTCCGGAGCCGAGACCACCATAGCTGAGGCCTCCGTAGCGGAGACCTCCAGAGCCCAATCCCAGCCCCGAAGAGCCAAGACCAACCACTGGGATGGAGGCGCAAGACGGGACGGTGCAGGCTGGACCACAAGAAGTCATGGTGTGGTGGGGCGGAGCCTGAAAACAAAACAGAAAGGAATTGACATGCGTAGAACTGGGCTCACATTTATGGAGAAGAAGATCCAAGGACACCTTCTATGATCCCAAGGAGGTAGCCTGATCCTCAGGTCCCCTTCTGTTCACAGTAAGTGTCCTTCTGCCTGTGGAGGGGGGATCTTCTAAAAGGGTCATTCTGCAGGGGTAAAACATATAAATGCAAACACATGTTTGGACCCAAGTTAGTTAGTTGGCAACCTTCAGTCTCGAAAGACTCTGGTATCGCGCTCTGAATGGCCGTTCTGGAACAGCGTCTAGTGTGGCTGAAAAGGCCAATCCGGGAGTGACAATCCCTTCCACACCGGGAGCAAGTGCAGTCTGTCCCTGGTATGTCTCCCTGGCTATGGGCCTTCCTTCTTTGCCTCTTAGCCTCAGACTGTTGGCCAAGTGTCTCTTCAAACTGGGAAAGGCCATGCTGCACAGCCAAGTACCTGAGACCCAAGTACCAATGAGAGAATCAACCGGTCGAAGGAATTTTCCGGCAAAAATAAACCCCCGCATACTCACTACTCTGAAGAGCAGATGTCAGAAGATGGAGAGAGTCAAGTGGATCTGGTGGAAGAGTCTAGAAAAGGGAGCCCTTTTATATGATTTTTGGGCAGCGTGTTTGTGGTTAGCGGTCCACACTGTAATTATAAATGCTTTTCTTGGTGCATCGGTTTTGCTTACTCATATAGGGTGAGTTGAGCCATGGGGGAAAATTTCCTCTTAAGACCAAAAGACATTCCTCTTTGTTAATCCTCTTTGTTTTACTGATTAAAAAAAAATTGTATTTATATTATACATCCCACCCCAGCTAATCCTACCCTGGAGGATTGTTTTGTTTTTGTTTTGACTGGGACATTAAAGCGAGGAATGTCTTCAGGAGTCAATCTGTAGAGATGCAATCTCTAAAACTACGTTCCGGCGTGGAAGAGCTGAACCAAAAGCGCACCCTGATGGCTGGCCAAAAAGTCTGTGTCTTGTTGAACCAGAAACAACGTCTCACACACAGACACGCACACACAAATTTTTATCAGTGAGTTCACAGTTTCATTTGGGGTCCTCCCTCTCTCCACCGTACCAACTTTTCAAACCATCATTTCATCATCTTTTTCTATGAATTACAGCGTATATAAAAGTATGTCGGCCTCACACAATAGATGAAAACCTTTTCTGAGATCCCAGGAAATTTCCAGCTTATGTTCAGCATCGCTACATCTAGTACGGCTTTAAGGACGGACCAGCATTTTGGGAGATCAGCCGCACAGACCCCCAAAAGTGAGCTTGCAAACCTCACAGGCTTGACCGCCACGCATTATATGTTAGCCGTCATTGCTAGCTTGGTGCACGGCCCCCGTCTGGGGAGATGTTCCGTCCTGCAAGGAATGACCCAGCCAGGTTTGACTTACCTTCTCTAAAGGGTAGAAGACGTGAGGAGATGAGTCAAGCGAAGCTGGTGGAGAATCCCTGGGATTTTCCTAGTTTATATATGGTTTGCCAGCATCTGTTCTAACTGGATGTCCATGTTTTTTACAACCCACTCCATGAGAGGCCACATTTTTATGACCCATGCTTTGATCATTGACGTGATGTCAAACCATATCCTGGCTTGCTGGGATTAACACAGCATCTTCTAACCAAGAATTTGGTTATTGTCTCCTTGCTCAGTCCTTTCTTTCTTTTTCTTAATCCCTTCTAAGAAACTTTTTCCCCCCTTCCATTTATAGAGTGAATTAATTAGAAATTTGCCAAGTTATCTTCCTGATTTATAAAATTAAATGAAGCAGCTACTTTATTCCTGACTCCATACTTTTTTTGTTGTTGCTCCATGAGCAAAACCAAGCCAAGGAACAAAGCCTGGGTCAAAGTTGTCTTTTTGCCAGAATAAGCACCAAAAAATGGGTTATATGGCACGGGGGAGAGTCCTAGGAATTCTCCAACAGTTTCCGATAACTCCTTTCCCCTCCAGATCTGTAAAATCCATTAAATTAAATTAAGTTAAAAATGAATATATGTATAAAATTGAAATACACGATTTTGGCTGTACTTGTCGTAAGAGGTGACTAAACAGCCACCGGGTAGATGGGACTCGTCAGCCTGGGAAGGCAGCTCATCTGAGAGAAGGAAAACTCTGATCCCAAACCTCCACTGCCTTGTGGCTACATCCAGTTATGGAAAAGGCTTCAGGAGTCAACCTCGAGGCAAAATCCGGAGCCGGAGTCCCTGAGGCAGTTCATGGCTGAACACAGTCACGTTCTGGCAACTCCTGCGACGCCGCTGGAACCAACCGTATTGGCCTCTGCCTTTCCACTGGACCATTTCAGCGACGTGGAGAGGGGGGATTTGCTGCATGGGTAACAGCCTATCCTCCATACCTGCTTTACCCAGGCTTCGCGCACTGGAGAGGACACTCTGTTCCAGAACCACCATTCAGAGCGTGACACCATAGTCTTCCGAGACTGAAGGATGCCAACATCTACACACGAGGTCAGTTTAAGGAACGGATGACCACAAGGCACGTCTCAGGGGTGTCCTTGTTTCAACAAGGCACAGAATTTGGGGGCAAAAGTCTGTTCAAAGCAAGTTTGGATGCTGCAGATCTTTTTTGACCAGTCATCAGGATGTGCTTCTGAGTCAGTTCCTCTAAGCTGTACCGTAGTTTTAAAGATTGCATCTCTACAAATTGACTCATTCCCTCCTTCAATGTCCCAGTCAAAACAATATGGGGAACCTCCAGGGTGGAATTAGGTGGGATGGTTTAAGCAAGTCAGACTATAACCCCGCTCCCCCCCCCCCTTAAAATGACTATGATTAATAAAGACCAATGCCATTTGTAAGCAGAATTTTCCCCCCTTGGCTTGTCCGGCAAAACCGACGCGCAAACAAAACAGTATTTATAGGTAATTAAAATGTTGACAACTAAACACCAACAAAGTGTCCCCCAAATCATACAGACTCTTCCACACCAGCTTTAATTGGCAACATAAATGATGACTTTGGCCCTCTGTATGAAGCAAGTTATATATCCCTGACCTACTGGGTAACATCCCAACCCTACCTGCATTCCAGCACTGTGATTTAGGGCATCCCACAGGTGGATTTTGGCTACTGGAGGTCTCCTTGGGGTAAAGGGACATTTGCCCCCTTGCCGGAGAGTAAGCCGTAGAAGCAGCAATGACTTCAGCAAGTGTTCAGAGTTGGGTTCTAGACCAGTTCTAGCAGGTTCTAGACCACTTGCGGCCCTTGAGGCCTCCCAATGCGGACCTCAGGCAGCCCTCAGTCTCCAATGAGCCTCTGGCCCTCCAGAGATTTGCTGGAGCTCTCACTGGCCTGACGCAACTGCTCTCAGCGTGAGGGCGACTGTTTGATCTCTTGCATGAGCTGTAGGATGAGGGCTTCCTCCACTGCTTGCTGTTTCACGTCTGTGATGCAGCAGCGGCAGCAAAGGAAAGGCCAGCCTTGCTTTGTGCAAGGTCTTTTCTAGGCCTTGAGCTATTGCAAGACCTTACATAAGAACATAAGAACAGCCCCACTGGATCAGGCCATAGGCCCATCTAGTCCAGCTTCCTGTATCTCACAGCGGCCCACCAAATGCCCCAGGGAGCACACCAGATAACAAGAGACTTGCAAGGCTTTCTGGGAATTGTAGTTAAGAACATAAGAACAGCCCCACTGGATCAGGCCATAGGCCCATCTAGTCCAGCTTCCTGTATCTCACAGCGGCCCACCAAATGCCCCAGGGAGCACACCAGATAACAAGAGACCTGCAAGGCTTTCTGGGAATTGTAGTTAAGAACATAAGAACAGCCCCACTGGATCAGGCCATAGGCCCATCTAGTCCAGCTTCCTGTATCTCACAGAGGCCCACCAAATGCCCCAGGGAGCACACCAGATCACAAGAAACCTCATCCTGGTGCTCTCCCTTGCATCTGGCCTTCTGACATAGCCTATTTCTAAAATCAGGAGGTTGCGCATACACATCATGGCTTGTACCCCGTAATGGATTTTTCCTCCAGAAACTTGTCCAATCCCCTTTTAAAGGCGTCCAAGCTAGACGCCATCACCACATCCTGTGGCAAGGAGTTCCACAGACCGACCACACACTGAGTAAAGAAACACCTTCATTCTGAGAAACACTCAGTAAAGAAACTGAGTAAAGAAACACCATTCATTCATATAAGTTCATCTTTAATATACGCATTTATGTAAACGTATGTAAATTTATGCAAATTTTAAATGTAAATTAATACTTTTTTCCCTGGCCCCCGACACAGTGTCAGAGAGATGATGTGGCCCTCCTGCCAAAAACTTTGGGCATATCGGAAACTTTCATCATTCTGTAACAAGACTATAAAATTAAAGTTATAAAATTTGCGCAGACGTTGCAAAAAAAAAATTAAGATGAGGATGCTGCCTTTCAAAGTTGTTGCTGAATGACTTTTGAAGCGCTTTGATGAGCTCAGTCCCTCCCTGGGGTCCATTCTCAACAGGTTGTAAACTGAGGCAAGCACAAAGGACAGCAAAAGAGCTTGGAACGATTATCGTGGCATGAAGAGAACAGTTTAATTCCTTGGCTTCGGGTGAAGAGGTCGTAAATGACTAATATTGCTTTATGACAACCCCTGGATTCTTCCTGCTGAGCCGGGCAATTTTGGGGCACATGAAAAAGGCCACTGTTGACAGCCGAGTCAAATGTTAGCCGGACAGGCGGGACGAGCTAATCACCGGGGACGCCGTCAGAACCCCTGGATTCTTCCTGCTGAGCCGGGCAATTTTGGGGCACATGAAAAAGGCCACTGTTGACAGCCGAGTCAAATGTTAGCCGGACAGGCGGGATGAGCTAATCCCAGGGGACGCCGTCGGAACCGTTTAAAAGCTGGACCTGCTCTTGATCCCGTCACCATCTTCACTTGTCTCTCCTGCCTTCTTCACTCCTGCCTTCTTCTCTGAGAAGCCGCTGAGTCTCTTTTCTTGAGGGACGTCGGCAACTTGTGAAAAGTTCACGTTCCTTTAGGGTTATATGGATCTTCCGCTTATAATCGACGATGCTCGGGACGCTGAGACTGGAACCTCCACGTTCAAAGGGGGTGCATCACATTGACAGTGACCGGAGAGGGTTGAGGTCTTCGTGCCCTGCTTGAAGGCATCTGGTTGGCCAGCAGGGCCTCTGAGAGGAGTTTTATCAGGGGAGTACAAAGTTTCTTTTGGGCCCCTTTGCAAAGGGGGAGGGGTGAAACACAGTGGGGGGAGCGTGGTGGTGCGCTAGCAGAATAGGGGCAGGGAGGGGTGAAGCCGGGATGAGGTGAGGGTGGAAACAGCTGGAAAAAACTTTGGAGCCCAGGTCTACCTACCCATGTGGCATCAGTAGTGTCCCCTAGTCATGCTAGTATCCCCATATGGGCAACGAGTACATAAGAAAAAGGCAGATCCTAGGAAATTTATGGGCCCCCTGATTTGGTTCCTGGGTCCCCCTTTTGACCCTGGGCCCAGGTAAAATTTACCCCCGTCTCCTAGGCCCTGTTGGCCAGTACCAGAGGAGGGTGCTGGGTTAAATGTGCTGCTCTTTTGTTCTCCTGCTTTTATTTGCTTGCTTACCTTCTCAAATGCTTCCCTGTAACTCTTCATTTGGTGTGAATGATAACGGTGGGTCCTGTTTAGACCTGGGTGTGGGCCAGGATCCTTATCCTTGGCTACGAAGCTCATTGGAGAGATCTCAGGACACCCACCAAGGCCAGCCTTAAGAGCTGCAGGTCCAAATTCTGGGGGGCGCTCCAGGTCGTGAGCCAATTTCAGGTCTGTCCCCATTCATTTCAATGTGTATTTTATTTTTAATATACTAGACTCGATGCTACTGTGGTATGTGACTGCATTTGTTACAGGGGTGTATTTTGAACAGCCTACTCTGGATATGCTTTTAACCATGATATTCAATGGGGCTTACTTCTGGGTAAGTGTAGCTAGGATTGCAGCCTTTGGGTTTGTTTGTTTTTTTAAACATAGAAGCAGCTGTGTGGGAGGGTTAATTAAAAAAAAATAACCTATTGCAAACTTTGAGCAGCAACTGTTACCCTGCACATGCCTGATCTTGTCTGATCTCAGAAGCTAAGCAGGGTCAGGCCTGGTTAGTACTTGGATGGGAGACCGCCTGGGAATACTGGGTGCTGTAGGCTTCTACCATGATCTCGGAAGCTAAGCAGGGTCAGGCCTGTTTAGTACTTGGATGGGAGACCGCCTGGGAATACCGGGCGCTGTAGGCTTCTACCATGATCTCGGAAGCTAAGCAGGGTCAGGCCTGGTTAGTACTTGGATGGGAGACCGCCTGGGAATACCGGGCGCTGTAGGCTTATACCATGATCTCGGAAGCTAAGCAGGGTCAGGCCTGGTTAGTACTTGGATAGGAGACCGCCGGGGAATACCGGGTGCTGTAGGCTTCTACCATGATCTCGGAAGCTAAGCAGGGTCAGGCCTGGTTAGTACTTGGATAGGAGACCGCTGGGGAATACCAGGTGCTGTAGGCTTCTACCATGATCTCGGAAGCTAAGCAGGGTCAGGCCTGGTTAGTACTTGGATGGGAGACCGCCTGGGAATACCGGGGGCTGTAGGCTTCTACCATGATCTCGGAAGCTAAGCAGGGTCAGGCCTGGTTAGTACTTGGATGGGAGACCGCGTGGGAATACCGGGTGCTGCAGGCTTCTACCATGATCTCGGAAGCTAAGCAGGGTCAGGCCTGGTTAGTACTTGGATGGGGGACCGCCTGGGAATACCGGGCGCTGTAGGCTTATACCATAGTCTTTCGAGACTGAAGGTTGCCAACCATTGCAAACTTTTAATTTAGTTAGGCTGCAATCCTAACCTCACTTTCCTGAGAGTAAGTCCCATCAAACACAATAGGACGTACTTCTGAGTAGACCTGGTTAGGATTATTATCAATTAACAGTATTTATATACCGCTTTTCAACGAAAAGTTCACAAAGCGGTTTACAGAGAAAATCAAACAAACAACGAATGGCTCCCTGTCCCAAAAGGGCTCACAATCTAAAAAGATGCAAAAAGAACCCCAGCAGACAGCCACTAGAAAAGACACTGCTGGGGTGAGGCGGGCCAGTTACTCTCCCCTTGCTAAAAAAAGAGGAGCACCCACTTGAAAAAGTGCCTCTTACCCAATTAGCAGGGGTAATTGATTTGATTTTGTTGTATTGGGGGTGTTAAAAATTTCCTGCTTGATGATGTCACTTCCAGCCATGACATCCCTTCCAGTTTAATGACATCACGTTCGGTGGGTCAGGTGTAGAGGAAGAGACCTCTTCCAGCTTGTGGTTCTTCAGTCGGAGATGCAAGGATTTGACCCGGAACCTTCTTCAGGCCAGGCATGGGGTTCACCCCCCAAACTATGGCTCCTCTATCACTTGATACATCTCCTCCCTGGCTGAAGTTCCAATCTCATCCCAATGATGGGCTGAAGCAAGGAGAACAGAAGCCACCCCAAGTGCCGTTCTCATGTATTTCTCCTCTTCAATTCTTGTTGCAGGCACCCGCATCGCTCACACCATGGCATCTTGTGGCCCAACCTGCACCATCCCATCCTGTGCCTCTATCCCCGTCGTTGGCCTTGGGTCTGCCGGTATCTGCGCTAACTATGGCCGTGGCTTGGGGTATGGCAACCTTGGCTCTGGCTACGGAGGTCTCGGCTACGGCTCTGGGGCTGGTGCCCTGGCCTTCGGAGGCAGCACAAGCTCAGGAGAGCTCGGTACCCTGGCCGGAGTCATCCCTCAACCCATCAACCAGATCCCACCCGCGGAGCTTGTCATCCAGCCTCCTCCCTTCATCGTGACCATCCCAGGACTCATCCTGTCCGCCAGCTGCGAGCCCGTTTCCATTGGAGGCATCACTCCCACCGCCATTGGTGGTTCTGGGATTGGAGGATCAGGTCTCTTGGGGTCAGGCTTCTCTGAGGGCTTTGGGTCCTTCCGTTTGGGGGCTGGCCGGAGGAGATTTGAGTATTTTGGAAGGGGTTCTCTCCTGGATCGTCGTGGCAGCGTGAGCCTTTAAACCGGCCGGACCCTCAAAGAATATCTACACGATTATCGGAATGACCAGGAACCCATAAACATGACCCAGACTCCTTGCCAAATATCCCAGAAGAGCTGGTCCTGAGGAACCTTGGCTGGCGTCGGCAGGAGTTTGCTGGACTCTCTCTTTTCCCCAAGGACTTTCTTTCCTTCTCTCTGCATTTTCCAAGCCCTTCAAGTGCCCCTGCTACAAAATTAAGTGCAATTCAATTGACACTCTCAATAAAACTTCTGTTGCATCATTCAAACTCACGCCTCTTGGGTTTTGTTTTCTTAGCCCTTAGTCCTTATAGCGGTCCTTGGGTGCTTCCCAAATGTCAGTTTTATTCCCTATATCTATTTTAATTATCCCAAGCATGGAATTGGCCTTCTTCACTTCCGCCGCACATTGGGTGGACACTGGCATCAAGCTGTCTCTCCTGATCTGTCCCAGAACCCATTAGCCTATATGTGAAGTTTTGGGGTTTTTTGGCCCCAACGTGCCTGACTTTACACTGACTTCCATTGAAACGCATCGGCTATTTTGCAGCCCGTTCTCCCAGTTTGGTGAGGTCCTCCAGGAGCTCCTCACAATCACAATTCACCCGTCATAAAAGTTTAGTGCCATCCACAAACTTGGCCTACCCTCACTGCTTATCCCTGACTCCGGCTGCAATCCCATACACGCTTTCCTGGGAGTATCACTGAACACAAGGGGCCTTGTTGAACAGGTTGGAAAGCACCCCCCAGCTGGGAGGGTGGGTGTACCTTCAAAGAGGGAAGGTTGTAGGACTCACTTTCCCCTGTTGGTACTCCTGTGATACCGGGACACCTCCAAATCCTAACCTGGTTGGAGATCTGAGGAGAGGAGTCTTGGTGTAACTTCTGTGTTTGAAGTTAGAAGTGGGTTGGTGACCCATCCCGAGGGTGTTGCAAGGTTCAAAAGCAAGACGCAGTAGTCAAGGGTGATCATCTGCAAGCCTTTATTATGTTGCCAGCAACGGACTTCAGTTGTCAAGGAACTCCAGTTCAAAGCATTGAGAGCAAATGTCAATCTTAGCCAGACCCTTTATAACATTTTGGGTCCTTTGTTTGAAGAGTTTGAACTTCCCATTGGCTGAAGTTTGACATCATAGATGGGGCTAACTCTGGATAGGCTGTAGACAGCCTTAGAGACATTTGATTGGTGAGCTTACATGTTCCAAATAATGCAAAATTATACATTTAAACATATAGAATACAAAGTTTTCAAGAACCAGTAGAGTGCACTGTAACCTTATTTGTATTCAGAACTGGCCTTTTGGCAAGTCTTCAGACCTTATTTCTTGGCATACATCTCTTTCTTGATTAAGATGGCCTTGCATGTGTCACAAGGAGCCACCTGTGTTATCTCTTCTCCCACATTCCTCCTTCTGTTCTCAACAAAACTCTGTGGGGCTTTCTGCCAACCTTTGTTAAGCAAGGTCCTTTGAACCTGCTTTTACTCTCTGCCTTAATTCTATTTGTGACCCGTTACTTTGAATACATTTAAGGGATCTATAGTGGTGTGCTTTCATATATTTTAATACAA
>NW_027101664.1:105000-115000 GCF_035046505.1 Tiliqua scincoides
CACTGCGCATGAACTGGAGGTTGTCCATGACTTTGTGTACCTTGGCTCAACGATCTCCGACACACTTTCTCTGGATACCGAGCTAAACAAACGCATCGGTAAAGCAGCTGCCACATTTTCCAGACTCACAAAGAGAGTTCTGGTCCAACAAGAAGCTGATGGAACATACCAAGATCCAGGTCTACAGAGCTTGCGTCCTGAGTACACTTCTGTACTGCAGCGAGTCATGGACTCTTCACTCACAACAGGAGAGGAAACTGAACGCTTTCCACATGCGCTGCCTCCGACGCATCCTCAGCATCACCTGGCAGGACAAAGTTCCAAACAACACAGTCCTGGAACGAGCTGGAATCCCTAGCATGTATGCACTGCTGAAACAGGGACGCCTGCGTTGGCTCGGTCATGTCGTGAGAATGGATGATGGCCGGATCCCAAAGGATCTCCTCTATGGAGAACTCGTGCAGGGAAAGCGCCCTACAGGTAGACCTCAGCTGCGATACAAGGACATCTGCAAGAGGGGTCTGAAGGCCTTAGGAGTGGACCTCAACAGGTGGGAAACCCTGGCCTCTGAGCGGCCCGCTTGGAGGCAGGCTGTGCAGCATGGCCTTTCCCAGTTTGAAGAGACACTTGGCAAAGAGGCAAAGAAGGAAGGCCCACAGCCAGGGAGACAGACCAGGGACAGACTGCACTTGCTCCCGGTGTGGAAGGGATTGTCACTCCCGAATTGGCCTTTTCAGCCACAATAGACGCTGTTCCAGAACCACCATTCAGAGCGCGATACCAGAGTCTCTCGAGACTGAAGGTTGCCAACAATATTTTTTTTCCCCCCGGCCCTTGACACTGCCGGTTATTTGATGTGGCCCTTTGGTCGAAAAGTTTAAAGACCCCTGATCTGGGGGGAATGACCCCTATGGCAAGCACCCCTTAATTTGCACCTCAGAGAAAGGGAGAACATGGGCTGCAAAGCCAGCCCTGTCCGTCCCACGAAGGGAAGTTATTCAGGGGAAGCTGGTGGAAACCAGCGGAGGTTCCTTTCCACCTTCATATTGGTCATCATACCCTTCCCCGCTGGATCAGGCCAAAGGCCCATCTAGCCCAGCTTCCTGCATCTCCCAGTGACCCACCAGAGGACTCAGGGAGCACACAAGACCACAAAGTACCCATGTCCTATTATCACTCCCTTGCACCCGGCCTATAGGCTACCTCTAAAACCCAGAGGTGGCACATATAGCCATCATGGCTTCTTCTCCCATGCTAGTGGGTCTTTGCAATGGTGGTCATCGGAACAAGATGGGCATTCAGGTGGCCATAATGGAGGTGGGAAATGGTGGTCATGGTGTGATCCACCTGGGTTGCAATCCTACACATATACCCAGGTCAGCCCCACAGTACCTGGAACATCCTGGAACTCCTTGCCACAGGATGAGGTCTCTTGTTGTCTGGTGTGCTCCCTGGGCATTTGGTGGGTTGCTGTGAGATACAGGAAGCTGGACTAGATGGGCCTATGGCCTGATCCAGTGGGGCTGTTCTTATGTTCTTAACTACAATTCCCAGGAAGCCTTGCAGGTCTCTTGTTATCTGGTGTGCTCCCTGGGGCATTTGGTGGGCCGCTGGGAGATGCAGGAAGCTGGACTAGATGGGCCTATGGCCTGATCCAGTGGGGCTGTTCTTATGTTCTTAACTACAATTCTCAGGAGGCCTTGCAGGTCTCCTGTTATCTGGTGTGCTCCCTGGGGCATTTGGTGGGCTGCTGTGAGATATAGGAAGCTGGACTAGATGCGCCTATGGCCTGATCCAGTGGGGCTGTTCTTATGTTCTTATGTACTTATGTACCTGCTTTTGAGTAGAGAGGCAGAAGGTTCCAGGGTTGAACTATTCCAGAACTAACACACATTTTCTTCCCAGGAAAAAGATTATTTTCATTAAAAAAAACAACAAAAAACACCATTCAGTCCTGTGTCTGATGCCAGCCTCGAGATTCATTTTGCATTTTGTCTAACGAAGCGTGCAATTAGTACAGCCACATGCTTGGGTCCTGCTCCGGAGAATGAATTCAGAGCCTTAATTAACGCAAACTTCTTTGAACGTCTGCCAAGGGCCTTAGATATGGATCAAGCCTCTTACCACCATTTTTCTGGGCCGGCTCCGTCAGCAGGAAGGTCTGTGGAGTCATTCGCGGGCGAGGCCAGGATGGGGCTTTGAAGTGGGTTTGAGCTCATGTGCGCCGTCCTTGAGAACCTGCGTGTGGCTTTGATGGCTGTATCTTGGTCTCGGGTCTCCTATCTCGGCTTGGAAACCGGGGACGTTTCTAAGATCGGCGGGAGTTTAACCCCGTATGGTCACACATAGTGATACTGTGTTGTGAATTTCTGGGCCCTTTCCATGGCTCAAATGTCTGAAAATCTTCAAGCAGACAAGGTTGGAGAAGACGAGTAAAAATTTTCTGGCGGGGGGGGGATTTCTCACAGATGGTTTTGCCCATATGTGGCTCCCTTAGTACAATAAAAGCCCAATCCTATTTAAACCCCCCCCCCCACTGATGCAGTCGTACCACTAAGTCAGTATTCTTCAACATGCCCACCCCAATAGGGCTGAGAAACCTCAGTTGGTGGTGGTGGTGGTGTGTGTGTGTGTGTGGGGGGGGGGAGATTGTGGCAACCTTTCCAAGCCTGGGCAGAAGAGGTCTTGGATCCCATCCAATCATGGTCCTGCCTTCTCAAAACTGAGTTCCTTATATAATCCTACACTGCCTCTTCTCTCTGTCTTGCCCGGCAGCTCCTAAAGCTGGCCCAGTTCAGCCTATAACCCCATAGGGTTGTTGGGAAGACCCAAGAGGTAGTGGGGAATTGGGTGGGTGGGGGCAGGGAGTGGGTGGATCAGATCCTGGAAGGGGGCCACAGGATCAGCGGTGGGTCCCCAGTCTCATAAGAACAGCCCCACTGGATCAGGATCAGGCCATAGGCCCATCTAGTCCAGCTTCCTGTATCTCACAGCGGCCCACCAAATGCCCCAGGGAGCACACCAGATAACAAGAGACCTGCAAGGCCTCCTGGGAATTGTAGTTAAGAACATAAGAACAGCCCCACTGGCTCAGGCCATAGGCCCATCTAGTCCAGCTTCCTGTATCTCACAGCGGCCCACCAAATGCCCCAGGGAGCACACCAGATAACAAGAGACCTGCAAGGCTTCCTGGGAATTGTAGTTAAGAACATAAGAACAGCCCCACTGGATCAGGCCACAGGCCCATCTAGTCCAGCTTCCTGTGTCTCACAGCGGCCCACCAAATGCCCCAGGGAGCACACCAGATAACAAGAGACCTGCAAGGCTTCCTGGGAATTGTAGTTAAGAACATAAGAACAGCCCCACTGGATCAGGCCACAGGCCCATCTAGTCCAGCTTCCTGTATCTCACAGCGGTCCACCAAATGCCCCAGGGAGCACACCAGATAACAAGAGACCTGCAAGGCCTCCTGGGAATTGTAGTTAAGAACATAAGAACAGCCCCACTGGATCAGGCCATAGGCCCATCTAGTCCAGCTTCCTGGATCTCACAGCGGCCCACCAAATGCTCCAGGGAGCACACCAGATAACAAGAGACCTCATCCTGGTACCCTCCCTTGCATCTGGCCTTCTGACATAGCCCATTTCTAAAATCAGGAGGTTGCGCATACACCTCATGGCTTGTACCCCGTAATGGACTTTTCCTCCAGAAACTTGTCCAATCCCCTTTTAAAGGCGCCCAGGCCAGATGCTGTCACCACATCCTGTGGCAAGGAGTTCCACAGACCAACCACACGCTGAGTGAAGAAATATTTTCTCTTGTCTGTTCTAACTCTCCCAACACTCAATTTTAGTGGATGTCCCCTGGTTCTGGTGTTTATAGATTTATTTTTGGGGGGTCATGGCACTTAATAGGTTGAAGACCACTGCACTAGAACCTTCACTGCATCCTGAAGGGGGTCTACTAGGACCTGCGCCAGTTCTTTGGCTGGGGCAAGTCTGAGTGGACCCGGGAAGGGGGATAGGATATTGGCAGTACTGTGGGGCTGATGCTACCCGCTTCCTGACTCCAGTCCATCCCTCCCTGCCCTGGTCTCCACCACATTCCTCCCCCTCCCTAGTCCCTCTCTGTCCACCTCCTCAAAACATCATGCCATCTTTTATTCTTCAGTGTGATGTGTATACATGGCATCAATTTACAACGGCTGTTTTTCCAGGCTCCCCCCCCCACCCGCCCCCACCAAACCTGAGGCTCTGTTGCTTTGAATCCCTTTGTCTGGAGTGTGAAGTTACCCAGGGGTGTTGTGAACATTCACTGGGGACAGCTCTTCCCACTGCAAGTGCTCCCATACCCCAATGAGAGCCCAGCACCTATATCATCCAACGGTCACCATTTCAGCACCGCTACTCTCTGGGCACTGCCGGGCTCAAGACTGGGCTGTCAGGCTTCCCTCTGATGGACATCCCCCTGAGGTCAAGCCAACGAGGCTTACTTCTGAGTAGAAATGCACAGGGTTGTGCTGTGAGTCCTGTGCTCCAAGCCTTCGCTGTTACGTGCAGGTTCACCACCTTGAGGTTCACTGCTAACATGATGCGGCAGGTACTTCAGGATCCTTGAGGTTACCTGAGATCTGGAGAAGATTGATCGATAGGCATCTCAGAAGGAATGGAGGCCGCTGCCAAGACTGGGTGGCGGTTAGGCCTTCTTGGCCTGGCAACCTTTCCGAGGTGTGAGCCGGCATTCCTCCACCAAGGATCAGAAGGACGATTCCAACACCTCCCTGAGATTCCATCAGCCACATAAGGGGAATTCCCCAGGAAGTGGCAAGCTGTGATTTTAACATGCGTCTTTCTTTCTTTCTTTCTTTCTTTCTTTCTTTCTTTCTTTCTTTCTTTCTTTCTTTCTTTCTTTCTTTCTTTCTTTCTTTCTACAGGCAGGGGGTTGGACTAGATGACCTCTTAGGTTACTTCCAACTCAATTCTTTCTTCCTTTCCATTTAAAAACTTCATGTATGCCTTAACAATGGTAAATTCCCCCCAATTCCCCCCCCCCCAAATAATTAATTGCGAACAAATAATACTGTGAAATTTGCACCACTATTGTATTGGCAACCTTCAGTCTCGAAAGACTATGGTATCGTGCTCTGAAAGGTGGTTCTGGCACAGCGTCTAGTGTGGCTGAAAAGGCCAATCCGGGAGTGACAATCCCTTCCACAGCGGGAGCAAGTGCAGTCTGTCCCTGGTCTGTCTCCCTGGCTATGGGCCTTCCTTCTTTGTCTCTTAGCCTCAGACTGTTGGCAAAGTGTCTCTTCAAACTGGGAAAGGCCATGCTGCACAGCCTGCCTCCAAGCGGGCCGCTCAGAGGCCAGGGTTTCCCACCTGTTGAGGTCCACTCCTAAGGCCTTCAGATCCCTCTTGCAGATGTCCTTGTATCGCAGCTGTGGTCTACCTGTAGGGCGCTTTCCTTGCACGAGTTCTCCATAGAGGAGATCCTTTGGGATCCGGCCATCATCCATTCTCACGACATGACCAAGCCAACGCAGGCGTCTCTGTTTCAGCAGTGAATACATGCTAGGGATTCCAGCACGTTCCAGGACTGTGTTGTTTGGAACTTTGTCCTGCCAGGTGATGCCGAGGATGCGTCGGAGGCAGCGCATGTGGAAAGCGCTCAGTTTCCTCTCCTGTTGTGAGCAAAGAGTCCATGACTCGCTGCAGTACAGAAGTGTACTCAGGACGCAAGCTCTGTAGACCTGGATCTTGGTATGTTCCGTCAGCTTCTTGTTGGACCAGACTCTCTTTGTGAGTCTGGAAAACGTGGTAGCTGCTTTACCGATGCGCTTGTTTAGCTCGGTATCGAGAGAATGTGTGTCGGAGATCGTTGAGCCAAGGTACACAAAGTCATGGACAACCTCCAGTTCATGCTCAGAGATTGTAATGCAGGGAGGTGAGTCCACATCCTGAACCATGACCTGTGTTTTCTTCAGGCTGATTGTCAGACCAAAATCTTGGCAGGCCTTGCTAAAACGATCCATGAGCTGCTGGAGATCTTTGGCAGAGTGGGTAGTGACAGCTGCATCGTCGGCAAAGAGGAAGTCACGCAGACATTTCAGCTGGACTTTGGATTTTGCTCTCAGTCTGGAGAGGTTGAAGAGCTTTCCGTCTGATCTGGTCCGGAGATAGATGCCTTCTGTTGCAGTTCCAAAGGCCTGCTTCAGCAGGACAGCGAAGAAAATCCCAAACAAGGTTGGTGCAAGAACACAGCCCTGCTTCACTCCGCTTCGGATGTCAAAAGGGTCTGATGTGGAGCCATCGAAGACAACAGTGCCCTTCATGTCCTTGTGGAAAGATCTGATGATGCTGAGGAGCCTGGGTGGACATCCAATCTTGGGGAGAATCTTGAAGAGGCCGTCTCTGCTGACCAGGTCGAAAGCCTTTGTGAGATCTATGAAGGCTATAAAGAGTGGCTGTCGTTGTTCCCTGCATTTCTCCTGCAGTTGTCTAAGGGAGAATACCATATCAGTGGTGGACCTGTTGGCTCGGAATCCACACTGCGATTCTGGATAGACGCTCTCTGCAAGTACCTGGAGCCTCTTTAGTACAACTCGGGCAAACAGCTTTCCTACAACGCTAAGGAGAGAGATGCCGCGGTAGTTGTTGCAGTCACCCCTGTCACCTTTGTTCTTGTACAGCGTGATGATGTTTGCATCCCTCATGTCTTGAGGTACTCCACCTTCTCTCCAGCAGAGACAGAGGATTTCATGCAGCTCAGTGACTATGATCTCTTTGCAGCATTTTAGGACTTCAGCAGGGATGCTGTCTTTTCCAGGTGCCTTGCCAAAGGCAAGGGAGTCCAGGGCCACGTGAAGTTCTTCTAGGGTTGGTTCACTGTCAAGCTCTTCCAGCACAGGCAGGCACTCAATGTTGTTCAGTGCTTCTTCGGTGACTACATTTTCTCTGGAATATAGCTCAGAGTAGTGCTGCACCCAGCGTTCCATCTGCTGCGCCCGATCCTGGATGACCTCGCCTGTGGCAGACTTCAGAGGGGCAATTTTCTTATGTGTTGGACCTAGGGCCTGCTTGATACCATCATACATCCCCTTGATGTTGCCCGTGTCAGCTGCTATCTGTATCTCGGAACAGAGCTGGAGCCAGTAGTCGTTAGCACATCTCCTGGCAGTCTGTTGGACTTTGCTGCGAGCAGTTCGGAGGACCTGCAGGTTGCGCTCACTGGGACAGGCCTTGTATGCTGCTTGAGCTCTCCTCTTTTCCTCAATGACTGGTGTCAACTCCTCAGAGTGGGCTTCAAACCAGTCTGCCGCCTTGTTGGTCTTCTTGCCGAATATGGACAAGGCGGTGTTGTAAACGGTATTCTTGAAATGTTCCCATCTGTTGGATGCGTTTGCGTCGGCCGGGCCTGGAAGAGATTCCTCAAGCGCTTGTGCAAATTCCTCCACTTTTCTCTGATCCCGGGTCTTGCTGGTATCAATGCGAGGTCTTCCTTCCTTTTTCGTGTGATACAGTCGCTTTGTTTGCAGTTTCACTCTGCTGCACACCAGGGAGTGGTCAGTGTCGCAGGCAGCACCATGATAACTGCGTGTGATCTTGATGCTGGGAAGGCTGGAGCGTCTGGTGAGGATCAGGTCGAGCTGGTGCCAGTGCTTTGATCTTGGATGTCTCCAAGAGACTCTATGTTGGGGCTTTGTGTTGAAGAATGTGTTGCTGACACAGAGACCGTGATGACAGCAAAACTCTAGCAGGCGTTGGCCATTTTCGTTCATCCTCCCAGTGCCAAACTGACCTAAGCAAGTGGGCCATGAACTGTTATCAGCACCAACTCTAGCATTGAAATCGCCGAGGATGAACAATGGCTCTTTTACAGGGATTTTCTTGACAGTGGTGGCCAGGTCATCATAGAATTTGTCTTTGGCTTCTGCTGGAGACGACAGAGTCGGTGCATAAGCACTGATGAGAGTGATAGGTCCTGCTGATGACTGGAGCTGCAGGGACAAAATTCTTTCACTTCCCACAGTAGGTGGGATGATGGATTTCAGCAGGGTATTTCTGACCGCAAAGCCAACGCCATGTTCCCTGGTTTCGTTTGGTGGTTTTCCCTGCCAGAAAAATGAGAAATTTCTCTCCTTGACAGAATCTGGCAGCCTAGTCTCTTGAAGGGCGACGATGTCCATCTGCAGTCTGCTCAGCTCCATGTCGATGACAGCTGTTTTGCGTGCGTCATCTATTTCTTGCAGGTCATCAGAGAAGCCAGGTGTCATTGTCCTAACATTCCAGGTGCCCAGCTTTAGGGCAGTAGTTTTCTGTTTTCTGTTGCATGGTGCAGAGTTGTCGATCCGCTTGTCGGTTTTCACCCTAAACCCCACGCACCCCATGAGGTTAACGGACCGTGGCGAGGCAACACCTTACTGGCTGGGGACTGCCCAGCTTAAGGCGGGCGGTAGCTGCCAATGAGATGCAATGATCTCTCCCACCGTCGGAAGCAGCCCCTGGCGTCATGCTCTACGCCAATCGAGCAAAGACTTATAACCGGTAAACTGCTGCTTCCCGTGTTGTGCCGACGCCGTATGGCGAAGTTGGAGTGTCCTCTCCAGTGCGCGAAGCCTGGGTAAAGAAGGTATGGAGGATAGGCTGTTACCCATGCAGCAAATCCCCCCTCTCCACGTCGCTGGAATGGTCCAATGGAAAGGCAGAAGCCAATACGGTTGGTTCCAGCAGCGTCGCAGGAGTTGCCAGAACGTGACTGTGTTCAGCCATGAACTGCCTCAGGGACTCCGGCTCCTGATTTTGCCTCGAGGTTGACTCCTGAAGCCTTTTCCAGAACTGGATGTAGCCACAAGGCAGTGGAGGTTTGAGGTCAGAGTTTCCTTCTCTTAGATGAGCTGCCTTCCTAGG
This sequence comes from Tiliqua scincoides, assembly GCF_035046505.1. NCBI lineage: Eukaryota > Metazoa > Chordata > Lepidosauria > Squamata > Scincidae > Tiliqua > Tiliqua scincoides. The sequence goes on from NW_027101664.1 coordinate 113,907, forward strand.
CTGACGAGTCCCATCTACCCGGTGGCTGTTTAGTCGCCTCTTACGACAAGTACAGCCAAACTGAGGGCCTATTCTTAGCCCCCAGCCCCCAGGGGTTTGCACCACTAACACCAAAAAAAAGGGCAGTATTTCAACAGCAAAGCCATAGAAATGAACCTTTGGATTCTTTCTGAAACAAGACTCTTGTAAACATGAGAGGGGGGGGGGCTGGAACACTGACAGTCACCACCAAGAAGGCCATGGATCTGTTGTTGTTGGCATCCTTCAGTCTCGGAAGACTATGGTATCGTGCTCTGAATGGTGGTTCTGGAACAGAGTGTCCTCTCCAGTGCGCGAAGCCTGGGTAAAGCAGGTATGGAGGATAGGCTGTTACCCATGCAGCAAATCCCCCTCTCCGCGTCGCTGAAATGGTCCAATGGAAAGGCAGAGGCCAATACGGTTGGTTCCAGCGGCATCGCAGGAGTTGCCAGAACGTGACTGTGTTCAGCCATGAACTGCCTCAGGGACTCCGGCTCCGGATTTTGCCTTGAGCATGGATCTAATGGGGGCCCCAAACACATTGGAGGGTCCACCTAGCCAGTTTGTCCCTTGAACCCTCAGTACAGTTAGCCAAGCACCCCATCCGGAAGCAGGCTATACATACACTACAACGGGCCATTGGTATCCATGAAGATCCATTTCCGGAACCCCCATGGATTCCAAATTTCCATGGATCATCAAATCCACAGGGGTGGGGACGCCGGCAACCTGAAGGGCCTCTCCGAAGCATCCGGTGGCCTTCTGAGGCTCGGGGAGGCCGTGTGCGACCCCCACACCGCAATACACCTCCAGAACATCCCCAAAAGGCAACCCAGAACCGGTACTTGCCGTTCTGAAGGTACTTATGGTCACATCTGGGAGGTCCATGAGGCCCTCCAGACGTGGCTCAGCACCCGCGTTGAATCAAATCCATGGGTGCCGGACCCACGGATGAGGTGGGCCCACTGTATAGGGTTCTATAGCAAGGTGCCCCAGCATGTGGGTGCTGGCAGAGACTGACCCCCACTCTTGCATCAAGGTGGAGCCGCACGCTTTGTCCTACCACAAGCTTTGCC
>NW_027101664.1:120000-131311 GCF_035046505.1 Tiliqua scincoides
CTTTTCCAAGTGGTGCAGACCAGAAGTGATTGTGAGGAGCTCCAGAGGATCTCTCCAGACTGGCAGAATGGGCAGCAAAATGGCAGATGCGCTTCAATGTCAGTAAGTGTAAGGTCATGCACACTGGGGCAAAGAATCAAAACTTTACATATAGGCTGATGGGTTCTGAGCTGTGTGTGACAGATCAGGAGAGAGATCTTGGGGTGGTGGTGGACAGGTCGATGAAAGTGTCGACCCAATGTGCGGCAGCAGTGAAGAAGGCCAATTCTATGCTTGGGATCATTAGAAAAGGTATTGAGAACAAAACGGCTAATATTATAATGCCGTTGTACAAATTGATGGTAAGGTAAGAACTGGAGTATTGTGTCCAGTTCTGGTCGCCGCATCTCAAAAAAGACATAGTGGAAATGGAAAAGGCGCAAAAGAGAGCGACTAAGATGATTACTGGGCTGGGGCACCTTCCTTATGAGGAAAGGCTACAGTGTTTGGTCCTCTTCAGCCTAGAAAAGAGACGCCTGAGGGGGGACATGATTGAGACATACAAAATTATGCAGGGGATGGACAGAGTGGATAGAGAGATGCTCTTTACACTCTCACGTAACACCAGAACCAGGGGACATCCACTAAAATTGAGTGTTGGGAGAGTTAGGACAGACAAAAGAAAATATTTCTTTACTCAGCGTGTGGTTGGTCTGTGGAACTCCTTGCCACAGGATGTGGTGACGGCGCCTGGCCTGGACGCCTTTAAAAGGGGATTGGACAAGTTTCTGGGGGAAAAATCCATTACAGGTTACAAACCATGATGTGTATGTGCAACCTCCTGATTTTAGAAATGGGCTATGTCAGAAGGCCAGACGCAAGGGAGTGCACCAGGATGAGGTATCTTGTTATCTGGTGTGCTCCCTGGGGCATTTGGTGGGCCGCTGTGAGATCCAGGAAGCTGGACTAGATGGGCAAATGGCCTGATCCAGTGGGGCTGTTCTGATGTTCTTAACTACAATTCCCAGGAAGACTTGCAGGTCTCTTGTTATCTGGTGTGCTCCCTGGGGCATTTGGTGGGCCACTGTGAGATACAGGAAGCTGGACTAGATGGGCAAATGGCCTGATCCAGTGGGGCTGTTCTTATGTTCTTATGTACTGACAAGATTGGCATCCTTCAGTCTCGGAAGACTATGGTGTCACGCTCTGAATGGTGGTTCTGGAACAAAGTGTCCTCTCCAGTGCGTGAAGCCTGGGTAAAGCAGGTATGGAGGACAGGCTGTTACCCATGCAGCAAATCCCCCCTCTCCACGTCGCTGAAATGGTCCAATGGAAAGGCAGAGTCCAATACGGTTGGTTCCAGCGGCGTCGCAGGAGTTGCCAGAACGTGACTGTGTTCAGCCATGAACTGTCTCAGGGACTCCGGCTCCGGATTTTGCCTCAAGGTTGACTCCTGAAGCCTTTTCCACAACTGGATGTAGCCACAAGGCAGTGGAGGTTTGGGATCAGAGTTTTCCTTCTCTCAGATGAGCTGCCTTCCCAGGCTGACGAGTCCCATCTACCCGGTGGCTGTTTAGTCGCCTCTTACGACAAGTACAGCCAAACTGAGGGCCTATTCTTATCCCCAGCCCCCAGGGGATTCTTATGTACTAGCAGTCCCTTTTCTAACAGGGCACTAGGAGGAAGAAGGCTGTCTTGTAATACATGGTTGCACCACTAGGTGGCAGCCTTTCCTCAGGGTAGCTGCTGTCTCTCCAGCCCCTGGCCCTAGAGGTGCAGTGCAATCAAGGTGCAGGTGTTCAAAGCAAAGGAGGTATGAATGGGTCTCCCATTCAGTTCCTCCTCTTTTTGCGCCTTCAAGGTGAATGATGAAATCATTGCCAAATTGGGGAGGGGGGTTGGCGCACTGATGATGATGCCAGCCTCTCTGGGGCCGGCGAAGGTTCCCACGTTCAAAGCCTCCCTGGGAGGTTTGTCCCTTGTCACTCAACAGGGGCAACCCCAGAATGGACTTGGAGAAATCCCACCCAGCTCCAGACATCAGTCGGCCAGCCATATCCTGGGCCCTCAGTGTGAGTTTTGGTCCTGCGATAGAGATTCCTACTGGGAACGAAACCTCCAAGCGCAGCCTGGCTAGTGTAGAAGTGACCAGACGTTCTTCTCTGCTATGAAGAGAGATGACACCCCCCACCTCCCCCCGTCATGAATATGTACCGTTTAGGCCTAGTAACATGTAAAGCCTGAACCAAGCTAAAACAGTAACACAGAAGTGGCTTGCATTTCCTAGCTGCTAGGAATTTGCAACTCAATGGAAGGTGATAATGTAGCACCTATGCAGACAGAGAGGCGCCCATCAAGGAGGGAATGCAGCTGTAGATCTCCAGAGGGGAGGGAAGAGCTGAGAGGGCGAGCTTCGAGCCCACTTCAGAGTCTTTTGGACAGAGGACAGAGTCTTTTGGTTTTGGTTTTGGTCTTTTGGTCTAGGTCTCTGGGTGAGAGAGGTGGTGGGTGCACATCCTGCCCCGCCAGGACCATGTGACCTCTTAGGTAACCGGCCTGAGGATCTACAAAAGAAGCTGACCCAGGTGAGAGTCAGAGAATAGTAGAGTTCGCCAGTTAGCTTTGTTGTTTTATGCTGATATGTTTCCTAGAAGTTTTTATGCCTCTAGCATTTGCTGCCTTTTGTAACTTTTTGCAACCCTATGTATTTAATAAAGTAAAAAATCTTTGGTTCAGCAAGCTACCAAAAATCCTCATTGTGGACTAGAAACCTGAGGACTGAGAATTTAAGTGAAGAAAGTGCTCAGTGCCTACATGGGATATAGTTAAGCCTAGAGGGTCTCAGTATCCCTGGACTGAGACACTGGCTCTTACAGGGTGGTGGCAGTACTACCGAACAGGGATCTTTGAGGGCTCTAGGGTTCAGAACCAACAACTCTGAGCACCCCAAAACCCTGGGAGTGAGACCAAGTGCACGACACCCCTCCCTCCCAAAAAAAATAAAAATAAAATAAAATATGGAGGTTTCTTCTGGAAAGGAAAGCTAAAAGCACAGTATGGACAACCTGCTAGGGAGTAGATGGTCCATTTCTGCTTGCTAGAGCAAGGGAACATAGAGGGATTTGCATCAAGAGCAGAAGAAAATCAGAAGAGCCCTGCTGGATCAGGCCAAGGACGCATTTAATTCAACTTCTTGTATCTCACAGTAAGGGAGCCTGCAAGTCACATCTCACATGAAGCAGCCCACTGTAAGCGATGCTTCAGGGAGCTCACCTGCAGCCTCGTGTCATTCCCTTACGCCTGGCATTCAGAGGTAGCCCATTTCTAAAACCAGAAGTTGACATATACCGATCCTGGTGAACTTTTCTTCTAGAAATCTGTCCAATCCCCTTTCGAAGGCATCTAGGCCATCCTGTGGCAAGGAGTTCCACAGACTAATTACAATGCTGGCTCAATAATTTTCTCTTTTCTTTTGATTGTTTATATTCTCCTGACACTCAGTTGTAGTGGATGCCGCTGGTTCCGGCGCTGTGCGAGAGGGAAGGTGCTACAGGCCTGGTATGCTTAGAACTTCCTCCGTGCCACCTGAGTCTGCCGGAACCGGAGCTAGGTCCTTTGGGCTAGTGGAAGGAACAGGTGGGAAGGGAGTGGGTTGATCCAGGATCCACATGAGTGGATTCTGACTCAACCCATCCATCACACACCCTGGGCTGCTATCATCATGAGATAAGCTCTCCTGATAAGAGCTTGCTATGGTGCACGCCTGGCAGTGTGACACGGGATGACCTCAGCACCTGCGGTGCGGGAAGGATGGATGGAGGGCAGCAAAACAGAGCCAGAGAAACATCACAGGGAAGGAGTCAGGATTGCAACCAAAGGCCAAAAAGCCCCCCTCTTTTTTTCTGTATTGCTTGACTGCCATGCTTTGATCAGTGGCTACTATTCCCCCCCCCCCAAAAAAAAAGTCCCATGCAATTATGTGGGGCATTGCTTGGAACACCACTTGGAAAAAAAAACAAAACCACAAATCACCAAAATGCCCCCCCCCCCCACACACACCATAACAGAGGGGACGACCACAGAGAGACATTTTGAAGCAGACTGTACCCCGGGGTTATCAAACCATGTGGTTTTGCCAGCATCAACTGCATTACGAGAGAGCCAGGGTGGTGTAGTAGTTTGGGAGGTGGACTTAGACCTGGAAGATCCAGGTTCAAATCCCCCCCTCAGCCATGAAGCTTCTTGGGTGATCTTGGGCCAGTCACTTTCTCTCAGCCTCACCTACCTCACAGGGTTGTTGTGAGGACAAGAAAGAGGGGAGGAGCAGCTGTGTAAACCGCCCTGAGCTCTTTGGAGGAAGGGCAGTATAAAAAATGTGAAAAAATGAAAAAAAATAAATAAATTATAAAGGGCACAGTCCTAAGCAGGTCTACTCAGAAGTTCTATTGTGTTCAGTGGGCCTTACTCCCAGGAAAGTGAGGTTCAGGTTGCAGCCTAAAGTGGGTTCTACCCCTTCTAACTGGGCAAAGAGGCACTTTTCAAAGTGCTGCCCTCATCTATTTAGTAGGGAGAGAGCAACGAACCTTCTTCTCCACTGTGCTGTGTCTCTTCCAACGGGTCTTGCTGGGGTCTCTTCTTTGTTAGATTGTGAGCCCTTTGAGGACGGAGAACTACTCAGGGATTGTTGCCACTTTGGTTGAAAACCACTTTGGTTGAAAAGCGACATTCCGAGTAAGCGTTTTTAGCAACGAGAAGCAGCACGTATAGCCCGGGTCAGACTCTGCACCTCCGTAGACCATCCCAGCCACTCTCACAGCCCAATCCTATGCCTGTCTACTCAGAAGTAAGTGCCATTAGAGTCAATAGGGATACTCCCAGGAAAGCATGGCAAGGATGGGGCTGTTAGCCGTTCAGGTTGGCTGGCAAAAGGCTCCCTCTCCACCACCTTGGTGGGAACATCTTCTATGCAAACACCCAAGCAGGTGAGCCTTCAGTTCCCCTGCGAGAATTCTTGCAACACCTCCACAAGTGGAGGCGTTCGGAGGACATCCAAACCCTGAAACCCTGATCGGCCCAGCCATAAATGGTACAGCTCTTTCCTTGCACCCAGTCATGCGCTGCGCATCCCCGAAGACAGCTGCTATCAACAAGTCAATTACGCTCCATTCATCAGTGAGCCCACACACTTCACCAGCTAGCAACATTCAAAGAAGGTTGGTTGGCCTTCTGCGCCCCAGAGGGAAGGGTGTTCCCTCCAAGCTGTGGGTGGAAACAACTGAAGTCCTATCCATCTTCTGCCTCTAAAATACCCCTCTCTATGGGGCTGCAGTGTTTGCTGGGGTTCTGTGGAAACACAGCCCATTTGCAGAGTGTGGTTATTGGCATGTAATTTCCTCTTCCAGAATTTCTTTTTTCATGAAGGGACTGATCCTATCCAACTTTCCAGCCCCGGCGCAGTCCCTAGGCAAGAGAACAAATGCTCCCTTACCTTGTGGAGTCCTCCATATTCACCCAGCCACTATAGGATGCAGCACAAACCCCATTGGCATGGCTACACCAGGGCTAGAAAGTTGGATTGGATTTGGCCCTAAGAAAACAACAACACAAGTTTCTAGTCCTCATTGATTGGTGAATTCTCATCTTCCGAAGAGGGAAAGCAAAAGAGACAGGATCTACATGTATTGCTTCATTGCCCCTCCCACCTCCTATACCCCTATATTCCTTCGCTCCTCTCCCTATACAGAGAGATTCATGATCATCATGATATTCTTTATGATTCAACCCTAGGCATATCTACACAAAAGTCTCTTGTGTAGTCCCTGTTTTTTGGTAGGTCATGTAGCACTGAGCAGGGTCTCTAATGCAATCACTGGTGATGGAAACATTGCCTCAAGCCCAGAGGCTATTCAAAAACCAGAGAGCTGCGAATTGCCCTGCAAAGAGACGAGCTCCTGCAGTTTGCAAGGTAGCTGCTAACTGCCTTGCAAAGAGCTGAGCTCCTGCAGCTTGCAAGGTAGCTGTTAAATGCTCACAAAGAAAGAAAGAAAGAAAGAAAGAAAGAAAGAAAGAAAGAAAGAAAGAAAGAAAGAAAGGCTATTTTTTTTATAGATCTCCTTTATTAAAAAAAAAGTCTTGTAAACGTAGGTGAATCCTGGTGTTTTAAAAAGTGGATGCTCAAAAGTTCACTGTCCTAGACCCTACAACCTATGTTTAGCAAATGCAGTTATTTCTGTGGGATGAGCCAGTTATTTCTGGGTTCCTGGGTGGTGCTGGCGGGAGTCCAGGCCGAGGGGCACAGCCTGATTATGGGGCTGTGTGTTTAGAGGCATCTTTCTCTTGGCTCCGACAGCAGCCATTGTTTGACAGGTGAAGTGGGGAAATTCCTACCATTGTGGCGCGATGGCATCACGGGTAGGGTGTCATCATCCTTATCGCCAATCAGGGCAATAAACCACACAGCGGGAGCTGAGAGGTAATACGAGGACACGATCAGCACTGAATCATAACAAAAAAACAACTGCCTGCGCTGCCGGTCGAAAGGTGTTTGTGAGTTCCTCCTCGGGCCTTGATTCAGAACCCTGTGCCAAACTTAAATACCTGCTTCTTTGGGGCGGGAGGGACCTCAGGATATGAGTTAAACTCCAGCTTCCTGGAGACCCAGTGCCAAGCACAGTGCTGGTTCTTTCAAATTAAATAGATGACATTCAGTGCCTCGGTTTCAAGTAAGGAATTGGCTCCTGCAACTCACCGCCACTAGATCAGGTGACGTTATCAAATTCACAAGGGCTCATCAAGTGTTCTTGGCCACGAGGGCTAAATTAACCTCCTTTGCTCAAGGATAATTGTTGTCGGCAACCTTCAGTCTCGAGAGACTCTGGTATCGCGCTCTGAATGGTGGTTCTGGAACAACGTCTAGTGTGGCTGAAAAGGCCAATTTGGGAGTGACAATCCCTTCCACACCGGGAGCAAGTGCAGTCTGTCCCTGGTCTGCCTCCCTGGCTATGGGCCTTCCTTCTTTGCCTCTTTGCCTCGGTCTGGTGGCCAAGTGTCTCTTCAAACTGGGAAAGGCCATGCTGCACAGCCTGCCTCCAAGCGGGCCGCTCAGAGGCCAGGGTTTCCCACCTGTTGAGCTCCACTCCTAAGGCCTTCAGATCCCTCTTGCAGATGTCCTTGTATCGCAGCTGTGGTCTACCTGTAGGGCGCTTTCCTTGCACGAGTTCTCCATAGAGGAGATCCTTTGGGATCCGGCCATCATCCATTCCCACGACATGACCGAGCCAACGCAGGCATCTCTGTTTCAGCAGTGCATACATGCCAGGGATTCCAGCATGTTCCAGGACTGTGTTGTTTGGAACTTTGTCCTGCCAGGTGATGCCGAGAATACCAGGCGGACCTCTGAATACCAGGCGCAGGAGGGGCTGGGAAGAGGCTATCGCTTTTAAGTCATATTTGAAGTCACTTGTTCTCCAGCCCTCTCTCCTCCTCATCCTCGCTTCTCTCCTCGGGACCCGCTCCGGTTTGGGTGCACCTTAACTAAAGTGAGGTGCCCAGAATTGGACACAGGATACCAGGTGAGGTCCGGCCAACGCAGAGTAAAGCCGAACCACCGCATCTTGCGACTTGGGAGCTACGGTTCTACTAAGGCATTATTTCTTTAAGAATCTAGAACCCTGCCAGTTGTGGCAGATGCACAATTTTTTGTGCATTTTGACTAGGATTAGGGTGTGACTTTACTGGGTCATGTCAGACATTTGTGCCTGCCGCACCTTGGCTGTCGCTTTGCACCTCTCCAATCAAGGCACAAGGCCCTCTGGGCAAGTCAGGAAGCTCACCCCTGCCCTCTCCTTGGGCCTTGCCGTTGTGTTCCTGCCAATCTCCACACCCCAAGTTCAAGCTCCTAGTCCTTATTATTAAGGTCTTTGTGCCTGACTGTTTCCTTCCTCTCCCCTTGTCTTCCCATCATCCTCTCTCTCTGTCTCCTTAGAGTTTACAACTCTCCAAGATTTATTTTATATATTTGGAAAATGTATATCCCACCTTTGCCAGGCTGAAAATGCCCAAGGAGGCTTACAAAGCACCCTCCTGGGGGAATCAAGAACTGCCCCCCTCCCTCCCTTGTGGCCTTTCAATAAGGGCTCAAAACATGTCTGTTTCACCTGGGGTTTGGTTGATGGGTTGACCCTCTGGGGCTGGACTGCTTATCTCTGTACCAAAGAGTAAGTCCCAGGGTTATATTGTTGGCAACCTTCAGTCTCGAGAGACTCTGGTATCGCGCTCTAAATGGTGGTTCTGAAACAGCGTCTAGTGTGGCTGAAAAGACCAATCCGGGAGTGACAATCCCTTCCACACTGGGAGCAAGTGCAGCCTGTCCCTGGTCTGTCTCCCTGGCTGTGGGCCTTCCTTCTTTGCCTCTGTCTGTTGGCCAAGTGTTTCTTCAAACTGGGAAAGACCATGCTGCACAGCCTGCCTCCAAGCGGGCCGCTCAGAGGCCAGGGTTTCCCACCTGTTGAGCTCCACTCCTAAGGCCTTCAGAACCCTCTTGCAGATGTCCTTGTATCGCAGCTGTGGTCTACCTGTAGGGCGCTTTCCTTGCACCAGTTCTCCATAGAGGAGATCCTTTGGGATCCGGCCATCATCCATTCTCACAACATGACCGAACCAACGCAGGCGCCTCTGTTTCAGCAGTGCATACATGCTAAGGATTCGAGCTCGTTCCAGGACGGTGTTGTTTGGAACAGGGTTATATAACTTATAACTTTTCTAAGTTAAGTTTATAGGTGGCTGCACACCTAAAAGGCTACTACAGCGTGGTGTTCAGAACATAATGACTGACCCGCTGGGGCAGATCAAAGACCCTTCTAGTTCAGCATTTTCTTTTCAATACTGGCCAACCAGATGCCTCCAGGCAGCTCAGAAGCAGAAGGACCTTTTTCTCCCTCTTGCCGGCAGCCTGTACTTGCAGGTAGACTGCCCCTGTTCTTGGAGGTTCCATTGAGTTTTCATGACCAGCTAAATAGGAGAGTTGCTGTTGGTGAGAAATAGGGCCCCAGGGTAGCCCAGTGATTAGTGACCCTAAAGTGCCCCATACCTGCTGGCTGTTGGTTCAGCGTGTGTGTGTGTGTGTGTGTGTGTGTGTGTGTGTATTTTACATTGTGCATGTAAAACAGCAGGGGTATTTCTAGGGGGGGAGTGGCGTACCAGGTAAGGGAGAGGGAAGAATAGCGTGTGGGAAGGGGTGGAGGGGGGAGAAAAGAGTGGGATTGGCTGGATCCAATCCTTCTCCCTTTCCCACTCCGCTGGTGTTACTCTCCTAAGCTCTGCATCAGGAACCAAAACCATGGAGACCCAAAGGGGGAGCAGAAGCTTTCCCCAAGGTAAGGGATGAAAGTTCCCTGACCTTGAGGATAACACTGATATTATTATTATTATTATTATTATTATTATTATTATTATTATTATTATTATTATTATTATTATTATTATTAACAGTATTTATATACGGCTTTTCAACTAAAAGTTCACAAAGTGGTTTACAGAGAAAAATCCAATAACGAAATGGCTCCCTGTCCCAAAAGGGCTCACAATCTAAAAAGATGCCAAGGAATACCAGCAGACAGCCACTAGAACAGACACTGCTGGGGTGAGGTGGGCCAGTTACTCTCCCCCTGCTAAAAAAAAGGAGCACCCACTTGAAAAAGTGCCTCTTACCCAATTAGCAGGGGACACTGATATCCCCCCTCCCACAATTGGACACAGCACACACCTCCTTTGCATGTGTGCACTGGCTGGGGAGGGGATTTAGATAGGATTAGTAAAAAAAACAACACCTTGGCTTCATGTCCCCACGCATTATTATACTAATATTCGCAGTGCTAATTATACTAGTATAATTAGTATATATTATATATACTATATATATTATATATACTAGTATAATTAGTATATATTATACTAATTTTCGCAGAAGATCATCTAGTCCAACCCCCTGTTGCAGGAATCCTACCTAGGTCTTCTCCACCTGGGGCCAGTCCAGCACTCTGCTTGAAGATCATCACCTCCCTTGGCAATCTGTTCCACTCCCAAACAGCCCTGATGGTCAAGACTGTCTTCCTGATGTCCAGCCAGACTCTCTTCTCTTGCTTTTTGTCCCCTTTGGAACCCCTTCAAGGCAGGTGAGAAGAAAATTCCTTTTTTCCATAGGGCAACCCTTCAGGTCTATGTAAAGCTCCATCATATCCCATCTCAGCCTTCTCTTCTCCAAGCTGAACACCCCAAATTCCCCCACCTTTCCCCTTAGGGCTTTTTCTCCCGGCCCTCTGGTCGTCATTACTACTAGGTTTGAATACACTATAAAAGACAAGAGAACTCAAAATTCCAGGAGAAAGACGACTTCCATTGTAAAATTTTACAACCTGGTTACAAGCAGTAGTAGCCATTCTATAGATTGTTACATGGCTATTAGTGTGAGAAGCATAGGCGACACTAAATTCTATAGAAAGCAACTTCATTGTAATAGGACGTTTAATCATTATTATTTTATTATTACAGACACATTTATGATACCATCACAGAAGCACTAGTAGCTTAATTGAGACTTTTATTAGGTTGGAAAAAAAAATCCCACTAAATGTTTACTACACAGTTAATGACAGTAGAAGCTCATATTTACTATGCAATGACTAATGGCGCTAATGTGCTAGTCTGAAATTGCACCTTGCTTTGATGTCAGCTGCAGAACTTTCTGCTGTTTGGAAATAGCTAACACTTCAGTCCTACTCATACTTATTCAGAAATAAGCCTGAGTCACGTCAGTGGGTTTGTCGTCCCGTCCCCCCCAAGTAAATGTGTACAGATTTCCAGAGGCTGCCGTCCTAAAACATTGTCAGAGAATAAGCCCCACTGAACACCGTGGGGTTTACGTCTGGACAGACACGCCTAGGGTGAGTCAATGCATGTCTATTTAGAATTCAAGTCCATTGTGATCAGCAGAGCTTGCTCCCAGGAAAATATACAGGGCTGGTCCAAGACCCCCTGACATCTGTGGCAGCATGCCAACTGCCAACTCCTTACGCATTGATGTGCCAGCCTATAACTCCTCCCCTCTTGCTCAGCTCTCCCTTGTCCTTCTCCCCTCTATCCTCCCACCCTCCATTAAATGCCTCTAGCTTGGATTAAATTCAGGGCAGTTAGCAACTACCTTGCAAACTAAAGGAGCTTGGCCCCTTGCCGAGCAGTTATCAGCTACCTTGCAAACTGTAGGAGCTGAGCTTTTTGCAGGGCAATTAAAAGCTATCTTGCACAGCTCTTTGCAGGGCAGTTAGCAGCTACCTTG